>NC_067238.1:22231748-22531748 GCF_019924925.1 Ctenopharyngodon idella
CAAACTGTACATATGCTATACTATATGTGTGTGTGTGTGTGTGTGTGTGTGTGTGCGTGTGTGTGTGTGAGAGAAAAACAATGTTGTTTTTATTAAATGCCAGAAAGTGCATCCTGTTTATTTTACAAAAGCACATTTTGTTTTTATTCTATGTGCACACGAATAAAAGAAGCCCTTTGCAGTTCTGAATGTCTTACTCTCTTATCTGTATGACCAAAAACGAGTATGTTAAGTTCTTTTCACTGTTATGAGAAAAAATAAAAAATAAATAAATAAATAATCCAATGAAGGGAGGGGGGTGTTTGTTTGGGTTGATTTCAAATATCAACAGTGTGAAAAAATGATTCTGAGAAAACACTTACTGCACTTACTAGTCCATTTCTGATTTAAATGTTTAAACATACGTGTTTTTTATATATATATATATATATTATATATATAAATAAAACGGTTAGTTCCTGTCCTTGATTCTGATTGGTCAATAGCTGCTTTATTCACGATAAAGCACGGCTATGACCGCTTCACCCAGCGGTTCTGTGTATCACTACATAACACCCTTAGCAACCACTCTTAGCAACGTAAAATATGTTTTCAATTGATATTGTTCATTGAAGCTTGCTGTATTATGTAGAAGAGTATTGTGAGAAAAAGATTGAGTGGGCGAGTTTATTACCTGAATTCAGATTTAACATTTTCCTTCAGGTCAGTCCTATGTTCATAATTAAAATCTGTTTAAATGTCCGATGTATCATCTTGTCCTTTTAACAATTAAAGCCAAGCACACATTTAACGACTAGATAAAACATTCTAAGACTGAACTCAACACACAGTGATTATTTCCTTCGACTGAAGCAGATTTAAATACTTTCACACGGAATTTGAACACCGACTGTAATCAGCGAGTGAACTCAACTGACTCTGACTGGACGTGTTTGAGCGCTATTAGTTGTAAGTATCAATTTACATTCATAATCGGCCTCACAATCGTTAAGTGTGTCCTCGGCTTAAGGGGTTTTCACGTGACAGAGCTGTAAAAGTCTTCGCTACTGACTGACACACTCATAAAGACAGTCTTTGCTGCCATCTAATGGCGTAATAATGTAACTTCTGTTGCTGTTCACGGTCAGGGACTATTTTTTCCCGGCGGAAGGAAGGCTTTAGTGAAAGTTTACTTCATGAAAGTTACATTGATACATATTTCTGGCTTTAATATTTGTATTGTGTGGTAACCGTTTTATAAAAGCAATAAGGTACTCAAGGCTATGCTGTATCGTGAATAAGTCACAGCTGCAGCAACAACGCCCTTCAGCCGTGACTTATTCACGATACAGCACAGCCTCACGTACCTTATTGCTTACACACACACACACACACACACACACACACACATAAAGGGCTTCTTCAGGACAATATAGTTCTAAATAGAACTATGACAATGTGAAAAGAGCCTATAAAGAACCATCTTTTTTAGAGTGTATTTTTGGAGGGCCTAACTAAACATACAACACACACTGCACAATGACACTTTTTAATGAAAAACCATAATATGACTGTGAGGAAGGTGAAAAGTTGCGACCCGGTCAGTGAGAAATATGGTTCTAAGATCCCATTGGCGTGAGCTTAGCACCATGACCGATCCTGTATGTAAAGTAAACAGGAGACCCCATGACTCCTAATCCCCAGCGAGGGTCTCAGAGCCTCTGGCCACATCTCCCCCAAAGCCAAAGGGAATCCAACTCCTGCTCTGATAACCAGTTAATCCCCTCAGCTTGTTAAAAAGTCTTTTATCTTCAACCAGCTCCATTCCAAACGCCATCTCTCTACATTTCCACTGAAATTCAAAGCAAGAAAAATCAATGGTTTGACCAAAACAGTACAACATCAGGGTACCATAAACATGGCCTATTGCTATACCACACAGAAATCCTCTAATCCAGCTAAAGGTTACCCTCCTGTCTGTTCTCTTCCTGCCAATCAAATCCTGTCGTGTTAATGTAAGCGACAGTTGGCGGTCAAATCACGGGGGACCCTTTATTGAAAGCGTATCGCCTGGGTATCGCGGGCAACTATAATCTGTACACCCCCGACACATTAGTCTGAGACCCGGACACTTAAAACGGAGGCGGTTGGTTAATAAATCCTAAAGGAAATCAATGAATTGTGAGAAATATGATGCTTCTCTTATCAGCTCCCCCAGAGGATACACCGATTTCAATGAGGAGTCAGGCTTTTGTGGATCAGGGCAGAGAGATGATGTTCATAAACTGCTAATGCTGTATATCTGGCCCATGATGGGGACATCTCATCTTTAATCACTTTAATGCTGTCCGGCATCACAGATAAGGAGAGAAATGACTGAGAAGATGAGAACTCGGCACAGGAAAGGATCTGATGTATGCGATGAGATAGGAGCAAAACCGTCCTGTCACAGCACCCCGTCCCACACAAAGAGCATTAGTGCTAAATATGTGCTGGACTGATAGAGGCTGTGTAGTTGTCCAACACTGTGCATGCTCACACAGGACAGGAGCAGAATAGTGTGTGTGTGTGTGTGTGTGTGTGTGTGTGTGTGTGTGTGTGTGTGTGTGTGTGTGTGTGTGTGTGTGTGTGTGTGTGTGTGTGTCCAGATATCCCCACAAAGTACGAAAGATACGGAATCTTTGACTTTGTGGGGTCCTTTACTTGGACACCACAAGGACAAAATCTTTCATATGAGACTAAATGTTGATTCAATATACTATCATCCTTCCTTACACTATACCTAAACCTTTCGTTCAAATGTATTGAACAAAACTTTATATACAAAATATATGTTTTACAAAATAATAAGGACTCTAAAATGGTAACTAGAAAATCAAAATCATGTCTAACCAAGTTGTTTCAAATATCACAAAAACTGAGCTCACTAAAATGTTTTAAAATACCGTTTCCATGGTAACGCAATGTCCAATTTTAAAATGGTTTTCACAAGATGAATTTTGAATGATACCTAATTTATGATGATAGCTAAAATATGTGATAGGGAAAAAGGCAATAAAATGGTACACCAAGTGTCCTGTTACATAGTCTACCTAAGACTATAGAAGTCTTTTTGGCTAGAAAGAGGGTAGAGAGGCGTTCGAGACAAAACACTAATAGGGTAACATGACACTAAAATATTGCAATAAACATTAATGTGATAGCTTAAAATGTAGCAAAACACCATAATGTATATTATTGATAACCGAAATAGTAAGAAAAAAAGTAATTTATATAAAAAAAGAATCGTGTCACACAGGGAATTATACACTAAAAAAAAAATGCTGGGTTAAAAACAACCAAAGTTGGGATGAAAATGGACATACCCAGTAATTGGGTTGTTTTAACCCAGCAGTTGGGTTAAATGTTTGCCCAACCTGCTGGGCAGTTTTATTTAACCCAACTATTGTTTAAAAGTTAATATATGGCTGGCTTAAAATTAACTCAAAATAGGTTAGAAATTAAAAAAAAAGAAAAAAAAAAAAAAAAAAAAAAAAAAAGAAAGAAAAGAAAAAAAATCAGACGCATAATTACTAGAGGCAGTAGTAATAATCAAAAGGTGAACATTTATTAAGTAAGCGATAAGGTATGAGTTGCTGTGCTGTATCGTGAAAAAGTCACGGTTGAAGGGCGTTGTTAGGCACGACGCGAAGCGGACTGCCTGCAACCCTTTCAGCCGTGACTTATTTACGATACAGCACTAGCCTCGAGTACCTTATTGCTTTTATAAAACGGTTACCACACAATACAAATATTAAAGCCAAAAAATATGTATCAATGAAACTTTCATGAAGTAAAATCACTAAAGCCTTCCTTCCGCCGAAAAATAGTCCCTAACCGTGACCAGCAACAAAAGTTACATTATTACAGCATTAGATGGCAGCAAAGACTCTTTATGAGTGTGTCAGTCAGTAGCGAAGACTTTTATATTGAAAAGACTGAATTGTAGCGAACACGGAACAAGACGCAACTGACAAATGCTTTGACTAGCGCTGTCAGTCACAGGAAAACATTGCAAGATAGGACAAGACATTGCAGCAGACATTTAAACATATTTTTTTATTATGAACATAGGACTGACCTGAAGGAAAATGCCAAACATGAATTCAGGTAATAAACTCGCACACTCGATCTCTTTCTCACAATACTCTTCTACATAATACAGTAAGCTTCAATGAACAATATAAATTGAGAACATACAGTTTACGTTGCTAAGAGTGGTTGCTAAGGGTGTTGTGTAGTGATACACAGAACCGTTGGGTGAAGTGGATAGCCGCGTTTTATCGTGAACACGGCTATTGACCAATCAGAATCAAGGACAGGAACTAACCGTTTTATAATAATCAATTTAATAAATGTTTGTTTAATTATTATTCTTTAAACTTATTAATAAGTGTTCATTTATTAAACATATATTAATAAATGTTAATTTACAACATATTTTAGGTTCATTTTAAGCAAGCAATACAGTCATTTTTAAACAATAGTTGAGTTAAATAAGACCCAGCAGGCTGGGCAAACGTTTAAACCAACTGCTGGGTTAAAACAACCCAATCACTAGGTTTGTCCATTTTCAACCCAACTTGGGTTGTTTTTAACCCAGCATTTTTAAGAGTGTAAGGTAATTAATATTTATTTTACTGTATTTTATTGTAAAATTAAATATCTTGCCAAGTTAAACCATCTACAGTTTTTCATTGCATATGGTAAGGTAACTAACAGTTAATCAGTTGAAAGATGTTTGATATGGCATTTTTAGTTGTTGTTTTTTTTCTGTAAAAATTAAACATTTTTATTCACCAAAATAAATTGCACTTTCCAACACAACCCACGTGAAAAAGGAGCATTTAGGCTAAACCGATTCACTAGAATGAATCGGAATTTTCTACAATAAGAGAGAGCGGTTCAGTATGAACCCATTTACTAAAATGACTCATTTTTCCAATGAGAGAGGGGACCATTTAGGATGAACAGATTAACTAGAGTTAATTATACATACAAAGTGAGAGACAAAGAGACGAGGGTTGAGGTGAGTGTGTTTGATATTCCCTCAGCTCAGACGTTAAACAGCAGCAAAGTAGCATTTGGCTACACGTTAGCTACGCATTTAAAAGTGAAGCTGTGCAAGAACTGATGAATGGAAGAGCGAAATGGGGAAGTAATAGAACTTATAGCTGCTATACAGTGATGATGACCTATTGACTCACAAAAATCAACCATCATTGCTCATTTTCAGAACGGCATAACTCACCTGTGAAGCCGCTCTCTGTTTCTGGTTAACAATATTTTCTTATCTCACCCCTTTCATTTTCATATCCTCATAAAGCCTGGCTGGTAATTGGCACTTCGCTAGCATGCCTGGCTGAACTCTTTGTGAGGAAGGAAAGCTCCAAATGGGACATTAGGATAACACACAGGACCTTCAATGAGTAATCAATCATGTTGTTCTTGTTGTTATGCAAATGATTTGTTGATTGGTTCTGAATCAATTAGCAGCATTCATTAATTAAGGACGAGGTGATCTGGACGACGTCAGAGCGGTGGGTAGATGTGCAGTGGGAGACTAACTCCTGTGTGTGATTAATGGTTGTATAAATATCGACTCTCCCGAGACACTGCCTGGATATATGTGCTTTTGTTGTGTGTGTGTGAAAGTAAATGTTGACATTTTGAGTGATCTGTGCGTCTGTGTTTAAAAAGAGAGGCTGGTAGAGTTTAAGTTGGCATGAAATGGAAGTCACGATAGTTTTGTCTTTCCTATTGTGAAGTTTATAGAGTGAAATTGCTTCTTGAACAAGAAAAAATGTAGGATTTAGATGTTGTGGTGCTATGTGATCTCATGTGAGTGACTGGTTGTCCCGCCCTCACGCCAGTAAACGTATCATCAGAGAAGAGATGCAACTGCAAGTGGAAAGTTATTTTGATTAAAGATTACTAGGGCATATGAAAAAAAAAAAATGACTATAATAACTAACTTTAGTTAGTGTGTAATGTTGCTGTTAGAGCATAAACAACATCTGCCAAGTTATGACGCTCAAAGTTATATGCAAAGGGAGATATTTTCTTTTAAAGAATTCACTGTTTAAGGACTACAACAAACTGCTGGTAGAGACAACAATGTGCTTCTTCCCGGTTTAGTGACATCACTAACCCTAAAATTTACATAAACCCTGCCCACGAGAAGACGCAACAAAGGGGGCGAGGCCATGTTGGGCTGCTTTAGAGAAGAGAAAGAGTTGTTGTAGTAGATTCTTGTTACCATGCCGTCATTTTACGCTGGACTGCTTCACAAACGAGGGTCAATTCAACACTGGATTTTCACAAAAGATTAACATGATGGCACATGCTAGTCAATGAGTTAAATCAACTCCACAGCAACTACATAAATTTATCCACTAACCATTCAGAAACGTCCAGTTGCATTCTAAAAGTTGTAACTTTTTCCTGAGTCTTTCCATCAGTGTCCGACTCCGGTTTGAACAATGAAAGGTTGAACACCGTTACTGACAATCGTCATTTTGGCTGCATGAGATTCTCCAGCTTTGTTGTTGTTGAGCAACCGAAGCGTGAGCTGTTAAAGCTCCGCCCTCTTTTTGGAAAGCGGGCCGGGAGCAGCAGCTCATTTGCTTTTAAAGGGACACACAAAAATGGCGTGTTTTTGCTCACACCCAAATAGGGGCAAATTTGACAAGCTATAATAAATGATCTGTGGGGTATTTTGAGCTGAAACTTCACAGACACATTCTGGGGACACCAGAGACTTATATTACATCTTGTATAAGGGGCATTATAGGTCCCCTTTAATAAATACAGCAATATTCCATTTAAAAACAAGAATTGTCGATTTTGATTTTATGGTGACTTTAATATCTGGAATACTGGATTCTGATTGGTCAATCGCAGCATTCTTACTTTGCTAATCTTTACACTATATGTTTTTTTGATCTGTTCTGTGTCACATTTGGTCAGAGTTTGAGTTTTGTTTGAGTTGTATTCTTGGTCGGTTTTGTTCTGTTTCCTATATGTTTGCATTAGTTTATATGGTGATTCATTGTTTGATTAATTCTTAACACCTGCTTCTTGTTTGCTTTCATTGGTCTGTGTTTGTATGTAGCCCTGTGTTTGTAGTGTCCTTGATCCAATCTCATGATTGTATAGTGTTTGTTCTGTTGGCCGAGTTTTTGTATTTTGATTGTAATTTCGAGTTCTTTCCATTAAAATAACTGTTGCAACTAGATCCAGCATTTATTTTCATCCTTGCCACTTTGTGACAGAAGATCAGTGTTAATTTCCAACATTCATTCATTTTAAGCAAGAAATACAGTAATTTTTAAACAATAGTTGAGTTAAATAAAACTACCCAGCAGGTTGGGCAAACATTTAACCCAACTGCTGGGTTAAAACAACCCAATTGCTGGGTTCAACCCAACTTTTTAACCCAGCATTTTTAGAATGTAAAAATGGATCTAGAAGCAGTTCAGATTCTCCTCCTCTCCCAGGGGGATCTCTCCCTCGAGGAGCACACGCAGCGATTTTGTATTTTGAAAGTTCTGAGATTGTTAATTTGAGTGAGTTTTCATTAAAATCATTGTTGTGACTATATCCAACCTTTATTTTCATCCTTGCTGCAACCACTCCGTACACACATTTTTTTTTTTTTTTTCAATATGCTCTTCTTTAAAATTAGTTTAACAAACTTATAAGGTGATGTAAATGTAACATCATTTTAGTTATTAACAAAATATTTGTTGTTTTTGTAATAAAACTGACATAATTTGAAACCTGAGTGGTTGTTGTTTTCAAATACAACACACAAAACTGTCAAAATGCATTTTTTTTTTTTTTTTTGCTTATTGCATTTCTCCACAAATGTCTCATAGGGACTAACAAATCACATACTGTCATCAATCTAAAACAAGGTTTTTTGCTTTGTTTTTAAAGCTTCTTGCTTCTTCTATGCAGCCCTAATCATGTCACAAAAACAGCACAAAAATACATATTCCAACACGTTCTCCTGTATTTTCTGTGCGTGCTCATTTTTCACTTCCGAATTGAGTGAAGCAGGAAGAAAAAGTACTTAAATAACAATCTTTGCACCTAACATAACCTCCGGCGACAGTAGCAACACACACACCCACAATTCCACTTCACTGCAGTTTGTTCACACCTTACTTGTGAAAACTCTGCCTCCTCAGGCTACCAACTGCTCCCTTGCTACAGAACAAGGGCAAATCTGGACCGCCAGACACCACCACTGAGTCATGCTAACACATACAGGCTGCCCAACATTTCCTTCAGCCCGAGACTACATACCCTGTTTCCTGCACAAGAGAACGTTTTCTCCATTCCAGCAATGCCACGCAGGGAAATTTAACATGCCGTCAGGCTCGAATAACTGGCCTTTGATCACAGGCCTCTTAATCTTTGCACAGACACTATCGTAGTTCGTCATGCATTCCTCCCAAATCAAACCCAAAAGCTGCTTGTTAATTCTTAACCTGTCTACCGAAATTCGAGCGAAAGTCCCCATCCGATCTGAAATAATTACCCCCTTTATTGAAGAAAAATTAACCCACACCCCTCTGCTGCAGCAGAAAGCACCACCGGGGCCTTTGAGGTTCCCTTATCTCCACAAGTAATAAACATTCCAGTCCCTCAAGCTTCCAGTGTAAGTGAGTGAAAAGCAGACAAAAATTAAATAAATAATTAGAAAATCTCATACATGCTCTGAACCCCTTTTAACCGATGCTTTCAATGCAGCTGATAATCAAAAAAAGGTATTACACTCAGAACAATCAATCGTGTGTCTGCGCAGATATTCTACACAAGGCCTATTTGCGACAAGTGCTGGAATTAAGATTACATATATCCTGCACTGTATTTAAAGAAATTAAATTATTCAAATATTTAAAGTAGCCTCACCTTATGCCACAGAGCATCTATTCACACAAACGCATGTTAAATAGAGAAATAAAAAGCTCTTCGCTTTTGTGTGTGGCCTTGCAGATGGAAAGGTTCTGATTGTTTGCAGGAGAAGATGTATTTTTCTCGCACGCCGTTCCATTCACACTCGCACCCTTTCTAAATATTGAATCATATAAAACTGAAAAGACCACATTATCCAGAGGATTCAATGCAATTTGCATATTCATTAGAATTAATTAAAATTCGTTGCTGTCTCTATTTTTTTTCTTCTTTATTTTCAATACTCGAGAGGGGAAAAAGACAAAGAGGAAACAATCGGAATTAACAATTGGAGGGAGAGAGAGATTTGACATCATCACCAGTGGAGGAGTCTTGCACAGGAAATGTGTTTTCATTCAAAATCAAGCCCGGATCCTTGTAATGAGTTCTATTCAAAATTAAGCAAACATGGTTGCTTTTTGAAAGCCTGGCCACTTTCTGTGATTTGAGGGAGTTTGCATGCCTTTTCAGAAGGAAATTTAAATGTTCAATACCGCCCATGCCCCGCGCCAGACACACAAAGACCCCCGGTGGCTTTTTGTGTGTGAGCCGTGATGTATGAAGCAGTCAATCAGTCAAGCACGAGAAACACCTTGCATTTACAAGCTTTTAAGTGAGGCATTGAAGAGTTGCAACGAGGTGATGGCAGCTTCGTGTCACACTCACTCTAATGGACAACATCGACGACTCTTTAAAAAAATTTTTTAAAAAAAAATAAAGTTAAGAGGAAGTTGATGTTACACCAATAACTAGTTTCGGTGTTTTGTGTACTTGTGAGTATGCGAGAAAGGTCGCCATGTGAAATTTGTGATGGGGCTTCATGCCATTTCTCAGGTTTTGTGAAAGTGTGCTATTTAAATTCAGTGGCAAAATGTCATAGCGACAATACCGCCCAGTCTCAAGCTGTGTGAACTCTGGCACTTGGAGAGCTGCCTGGATCCTTCCTCGTGAATTTGTGGTAACATATTTCATTCATTCTTTTATTTTTATAAAATAATAGTACTGACAAAACACATAATGTGTGTTAGGGATGAAATAGTCTCGCACAGCCAGACCTTCAGACTGATGGCAGAAGGTCTGGACTCTATCGCAGCTTTCATTGGCCAAGGACCGCCCAAGAGAACATTTGACTGACATGTAACGCAACCAATCACAGTTCATTTTGTTCATCATCATGTTTAGGGGCAGTGTTTCCAAGTCTGCGGTTTTCCCGTGGAATTGGGCTACTTTAATACTATTGCCGCGGGTTGGTTTTCATGTCCACGGGTTGAAGCGATTTCAAATACCATGATATTTAGGCCCTGGAATGCAAATTTTACCAGGGAACCCCGCCAAAAACGCAGATTTTACCCCCCGGAATGCGATTTTTACCGGGGGACCCCACTAAAGCTGAACTGGGTTAGTTTTGGGCTAGTTTTGAGTAGCAATTTGTTGTGAAAACCTGGCAACCCTTTTAGGGGTGTGAAAATGTAAAGTCGATGTCCCTACAATAACAGACTGGCGTGCATCTAATATATTATTCATTCAAGAACATTATGCAAGTTTACTGCAACAATTACCATTTCATATTCTAATTATCATTAAAACTGTATTTGTTTACCCCAATTTGAAAAACTCACAATAGATAGTCCATTATTAAGCAACACATGCAATGTAGGTTTTCTTTTGTGAGAAACTGAAAAAAATCATTTGTTTGTGAATCAGACAACACTTGTTGTGCAGTATATTTTTGATTCACTAAAAAATGAACGCTTCACTCACAAGATTCATCTGTTTGGGAATTAGAACTGGTTGAGTTGTATGTTTTTGATTCACTAAAAAGAACCAACTCATGAGAATCATTTGTTTGGCAGTCGGACTACACTTCTCATGCTGTATGCTCTTTAAATCACTAAAACTTGCCAAACTGTACGTTTCTGATTCACAAAAATAAACCAACTAGTAATTTGTTCTGGAATCGGACTACACTGGTTGCGCTGTATGTGTTTGAGTCAAAAGAACTGACTCATAAGAGTCATATGTTCTGGAATCAGACTACACATATGCTTTTTAAATCACTAAAACGAATGGGCTTATAACAGTCACTCGTTCAGGGTACACACTACACTTGCCAAACTGTATGTTTACTAAAATTGACTTTTTTTATCGACTTATTACAGTCATATGTTTAGGAATTGCACTACACTGGTTGCGCTATATGTCTTTGATTCAAAATTTAGACTGTACACACAGTTTGTGATGATGAAATGCAATGTAGTGGTAAATGGGCAACTAAAAAATATTTTTGGCTTTGAATCAGCCTGGTTTGATGGCTTTAGAGGGGTTTTGGGCACTGGGGACCAGAGTATCAGCAGAATATCTTCACGATAAGGGAGTCAGCAGCCATTATGAATGCATACGATAATACCATAGAGCCTTGTGACGAGGTAAGAGCCGGTCTGAACAGGCTTTAGTGTTTCTGAGAGGTTGTTGTGGCTGAGCCGATCTTTAGCCCTTTAAGTGTTGTCTTCTTTTATTCATGCTTCAGATGTTTATTAGCTTTACAGCTTCTGACAAGAACCTCTAGGGAAGAACAGAGAAGGAACAGCAAGGAGAAGAGAGAAAGAAGCAAACAGCATATGTGCATTAGGTGAACCCAGATCTCTCAACAGACAGTGATGCTCTGGGTATTACATTCATGAATACTGCATTGCCTTGCTGTTAATGTGGCGTGCCAGAGACTGTTGTTTTCTCCATTCATTCATGCTCTCTATGGTCAGGGGTGAAACTCGCTGCCTGTCCAGTGGGGAACATGAAATAGTGACTCTCTGCTTCAACAGCACTTGACCTGAGTCACAGTCTCCTGGTGAAACGTTCTAGACGGCCCCCTGGAAGCCTGAGAACAAAGTTGAACCAGAGAGTTGTGACATTTGTAAGGGTTTGAAGTGGCAAGGGATCCCAGTCACGCAATATGAAACATTACATTTGATGTGAAAAATCACACTAATTTAGGTTAGAATTACCTACATCTTATTTTACAAATGAACTTCATTAGCCTATAGGCAATAGCTGTAAGTCACCTGGGACTGAAAGAAACAGGATATTACAATTTTTACATTTTCTGAAAATTAAATAAGAAGTGCTTGCCGTGCCACCATGAAAAGACCCAGCAAGCACAAAATGTTTTTATAACATATCTATGCTGTATTTTGATTGCAAAATAATTTTTTAGAAACAAGACTAAACACTGAAATTAAAAAAAATAATAATAACAACATAAAATAAATGTGAATGTAGCAAAATAGTTTTTCTCAGGGAAGTGATTTTTTTTTTCTGTACTTTTTCTGTGTTTTCTGACCTAAGGTATGACCCATTTCAATTGCGAAACAAATCTGCGTTTTCAAATAAATTTAAAATAGTTAATTTAATTCAGATGTAAAATACGTAAATGTATTTCATGCAAGGATACCATATCTTTCGACAGCACTCTATTATTGCGTTGTAACTGCATCATGAAATGCTCATTTTTTACTGTAAAATAGTATTGTTGCAATAGTAATATATATTTATTTGTTCAATTTTTATATTTGAATAATTATTAAATATTATTTTGATTTATTATTATTGTTGTATAGTCACTTTACTGAAAAAATAAAATTTTTGCTGCTTGTTCAAAAAGCAACACAATTGCTATACATTTTGTCACTTACTAACTTAATTTGATTGTGTTCAATACACCTAAATATATATACAATTTAAGTTTACTTATTATTTTGTGTTGGGATTACAAGATTGATTTGTGTTGCATTAACTAAAACTGGGCGGGGCTTGTTAGTTCCCAGAAAGCTTTGCATATGGCTCAATCAAGAGAAAGTAAATGTTGAAATGAAGTGTTATTTATTTTTGAGTTAGATGAGAAAAGAGCAAGATACTTGATAGTGTGTAGTAGTGTTTAATTTTCAATTATGTTGAAATTATTAGAATAATTTAAATTACCTTGGATAAGAGTGGAGCATTTGCTTAAAGGGTTAGCTCACCCAAAAATGAAAATTCTGTCATTAATTACTCACCCTCATGTCGTTGCAAACTGCCAAAATCACGTGATTTCAGTAAACAAGGCTTCGTTACGTCATAAGTATTTCGAAATTTCAATGGTTCACGTGACTTTGGCAGTTTGATACGCAGTCTGAACCACTGATTCGAAACAAAAGATTTGTAAAGCTTTGAAGCTTCATGAAGCAGTGTTTTGAAATCGGCCATCACTAGATATTGTTGAATAAAGTCGTTATTTTGTTTTTTGGTGCACAAAAAGTATTCTTGTCGCTTCATAACATTAAGGTTGAAAAACTGTAGTCACATGAACTGTTTTAAATATGTCTTTAGCTTTCTGGATATCTGAAAGTGTTAATTATCTTGCTGGCAATAGAGGCCTCAATGAGTCTCTATTATATTTAATATCTTAATTTGTGTTCCGAAGATGAATGAAGGTCTTACGGGTGTGGAACGACATGAGGGTGAGTAATTAATGACAGAATTTTCATTTTTGGGTGAACTAACCCTTTAAGCTGTGGATACAGCTAATTTCATAACTGCTTTGCTGAAGGAACATTTAATGCTTAGCATTTAAGATGCTAATGTGTGCTATTGGTAGCTAAAAGTTTGTTAACTAGCTAGTACAGTCTTATAATTTAGTTGTGTGACACTAAAATATATGAAATTTAATAGGATGAATGAATATATGATATTGAATGCCTGAATCAGGGAGCCTATATAAAATTAACTTTGGGACTACTTAATTGGGTCACTTAAAATGACTTCATTCCATGATGTTAAAGTTACATGAACAAATTATGTTTGTTTAACTTAATTGATTCATGTGGAACCGATGTACGAAATTAAATCATGTAAATCCAACAAACTTTTTTTTCAGGGTTGAATGGTAAAGTTTTCCTAGTTTTCCTCCTTTGTCCTTAGCTCCATTGTCCTTAGCTGATCACATGCCTGAAACATCAATATAACCTATTTTATAATGAAAACAACATGAGGTTGCACTTTATTTTGCAATACGTGCACTTACATGTACTTACAGTGTACTTACCTAAGTACTGGGTAATATAAGGGAACTACATGGGTTAAGGTTAGGTTCAGGATTAGTACCTAGTTATTACCCAGTTATTGTAATAACTAAAATAAGTACATAGTATGTACATGGGGAACAGGACTGTAAAATAAAGTGCTACCCAAAATTAGATGAAATTGCAATGGTTGTGGGAAGTTTCATTTTGGGTTTTTATATTTGAATGAGATGTTTTAAAAACAGTAAAAATACAATTTTTCTTTTCCCTACAAGAGAGGAAAAGTGTGTAAATTTTGCACCACCAGTGGCGTCAAACAGAATTGCAAAAATGATTGTTTTAAAGGGGTCATATAATGCCATTTTTACAAGATGTAAAATAAGTCTCTGATGTTCCCAGAGTGTGTATGTGAAGTTTTAGCTCAAAATACCCCATAGATCATTTTTTATAGCATGTTAAATTTGTCACTTTTTGAGGGTGAACAAAAACGCTCCGTTTTGTGTGTGTCCCTTTAAATGCAAATGAGCTGCTGCTCCTACGAAAAGGGTGGAGTTTCAAGAGCTAGTGTTAGCACATAGTGTTAGCAGCGCCGATTACCTCAGACTCACTGAAAATGCCAGAAACTGTTCAGCCTTTTATGTTCAAACTGAAGTCGGACAATCAGGGAGAGACTCAAGAAGAAGTGACAACATGTAGAATGCAACAGGACATTTCTGAATGGTTAGTTGATGAATTTATGTAGCTAATGTGGAGTTAACTATCTTAAAGTTATTGATTGCATATTCTGTCATGATAATCTATAAATCGCTCCTGTGGGAACTGTTGTAAGATGCCTATAGAGAATATATGCTGCATGAAGATAGAACAGGTATAGTTTAGTTTTAATTTCGGTTATAATTTGTCATATTGTCATCTTGCTTTTATGACTTGCTATTGCATTTATGTTATGTACTGTATTGCAATGTCGAACGTCACATTACCAAACCAGAAAACTGGTCTCATTGCATCCGCTTGTCAGAGAAAGTGTTAACAGCAGTATAAACTGACAGCATATCTATGGACTTTTAAGGTAATCAGCAAAACTACCTAGTTCACATTGTTACAGGTGTTTTATTTTATTAAATATATAAACATTAGTGTGAAGAAGAAAAATAAAAAAAGCTTATGCGGGGGACATCAGTTATGTTCATCTTTGCTCGCTCCTTTTAAGTTATCCTGAATAAAACAGCACATTTTTTCATGAAGCACAAACAAAAGACCTAAACTGGAAGCGATCTGATCTGTTTTACAGAATACGGAAGTTAGAATGCACATAACTCCTATAGCATGGCCTCACCCCTTTGTTGCAAACGGCAACATTACACAATAACTAAAGTTAAAAAAAAAAGTGAACAATGAACCACCCCTTTAAACACCATTGGCAGGAAAAATAGTCCCACTCAAAGTCAAGACAACATGTAACATCATAAAGTTTATGCAACATTTAAAAAAAGCATATTTATTGCATTACAAAAAAAATTAAAAAACTCAATTACAACCTGTGTTTTGCATTTCTACCTTAAAACTTTTTGGTCACTGCCAAAAACCACAGAGAAAATTCCAGGCTATTCGTTGTTCCCAGAGGGCACAGAGTGTTGGCAGGATCATTAACTTAGCAAGGAGTTAGTGTGGATGAAGACACGGTCATGTGCACCAACTCCCTTACTTTTCTGAACGCTTATGTAAAGAAGGTTAACATCTGCAAATCGGTGGAAAATCAGTTAATGGGCCACTAGCTTAATTCTGCTCTATTCCAGTGCCGGCACATTAAGGCATGTCTTGGATTCAGGACTTGTCCAGTGTGCCAGTCACAGAAAAATTTCTAGCTATAAGCCACAGGAAAATGCAGAATGGAAATTTCCAGAGGAAAAGCTTGTAGAGGGCATGAGAATGAGATACTGAAGCTGTTAAACACCACAGCACAATTAATTTTGCTCAGCTCA
The DNA here is from genome assembly GCF_019924925.1 of Ctenopharyngodon idella. Classification (NCBI taxonomy): domain Eukaryota; kingdom Metazoa; phylum Chordata; class Actinopteri; order Cypriniformes; family Xenocyprididae; genus Ctenopharyngodon; species Ctenopharyngodon idella. The sequence goes on from NC_067238.1 coordinate 22,247,767, forward strand.
CATTAGCTGGGCCTGAAAATGGATCAAGGAGAAGAAATTGAGTCATGTACTTGAAAAATGTGACACTTTCCTACAAATCCCTGCAAATTCTGTGGGAAGAGAGCTGTCCTCACATGACACGAAATTAGGACCTCTTCTTCTTTAATTTTCTCTCCGTCCATCATCCTCACACGTCGCCTCCCTCTTTGCCCTTTCTCTCATCTTGTTGCCTCCACCCTGGGTTTGCTGGAAAGGGCCAAGCCTAATTTGTGTGTTCTCCAGCAGCAAAAAAGCAATTGTGAGAGGTCACTGTGAGAGCAGAGCAATATACTGAACTGGGAACAAGGCCAACACAGGCCCTCTTGTATTATTATCAAGCCATTCTTTATGTTTCAGCCTTTCTGAAAGCTAACGATAAAATGCTAAAGTGGCAAATTTACAGTAACAAGCATTGTTTTTCTTCCCACAGTGACACTGAAAATGTTGCATTACAACACAATCACAGCCAGTCAGAGTAGTGAAGATGATTATTATCATACTTTGCGTAAATGTAGAGGAGAGAACTAAAAGAGCAAGTCTTGTATTGTCAAGATTTCTGTAATGCTTTTTCAAATGCCATCTTTTTTATGGTTTTCTTTGTGGAACTTGGGGATTTGTCTTATTATATCAAATGTTTGTCAACTTCCATTAATCTCTCCTATGGGATCAAATCTGTGTTTGATGTTTAACATGCATGAGGAGCAGGATTTTGGTCCGATGAGTTTTCAGTGTGGGTGGGGCACAGAAACAATGTCATCGACAAATTGCGATATCTATTGGTTATTTGGACAGAACCTCGGATTGAAGCTCCATTCAGACCAGGTTCATTCTCAAAAAAAAAATTAGATTTTTCATGCAACTTTGTCAAGTGGGCGAGGAAATGTTATTTGGACAAACCCTGGACCACTTGATTTTGGCCGAGGGAGAGAGTCTACTCAATATGTACACTTCAGGCAGATCCTTAGACCATAATGCAAAAAAATTGTTATGTCACAGCAGATCGTGCTTAATTTACCACCCCACACAACTCTAGTGTATGATTTTGGAGTTATTTTGACATTTAACCACATAATATTTGTAGCTACCTTAAAGGTGCAGTATGTAAATTTTAGCGGCATCTAGCGGTGAGGTTGCGAATTGCAATATAGAGAAGCTACAGTGGCCAACACAGGACAAAGATGTCATCGTCTGCAACAGCAGAGAGTAGCCAGCCAAGTAAACGCGCTCTGCAGAGCAGTTTGTCCGTTTAGGGCTACTGTAGAACGGTATAACGGTTCATTATGTAAGGTCTTTATACACCACTGAAAACATAGTTATGTATATAATATTGCATTCCTGTCAATAGATCCTCTTAAAATGTACACATTGCACCTTTAAGCTGACTGTTTTTGCACTGAAACACAGCCCTACAAACCAAAACAACGAAGGAAATAGTAAATATACACAAGAAACTAGAATTCAGATATAACAGGAACAGAAAAACTTCAAAATAAGAGTCTCTGAAACAAAGTCAACAAAACTAGCCCTGATAACCTATTATTTTATTTCACAAAATAAGAACGCGTTGGAAATTATTAATATAATATAATATAATATAATATAATATAATATAATATAATATAATAATATGTTTGTTTTTAAGATGGTGTCAATATCATCTTAAAATATTCAACTCTTATCTGATTATAATCAATAAATTATAACTTACATTTATTTTTAATTTTCATTTAACAATCTAACACCAATGACATTTTTAAACATATTTAAAAACATATTCAAAAGGAAATTAATAACTTTTTAAAAAATAATGTGGACACTGTACACATTTGAAAAGCCTCTTCTTACTCCGAACTTTGACCATGAAAGTACTTTTATATTAATTTTTGGATTTTCAAAATAAAAGTTTTAACATTGATAACATATCTGACAAAAACAAGCGTTCTTTTTTATTATATATATTATTCATTACTTGATTTTCTTAGACTTTGCATTAAAAAAATTAAAAAAATAAAACAATAATGTAAATGTCAAAAAGAGGTTTTACCAGATGTAGGGAACAAGGGGTTTTCACATGCTTGACACATTCAAATTTAAACAAATGTGCAACACAATATAGGCTCTATTTCATATCATTTTATAAACTGTTATGTATTGAAATGTGTCATTTTAATTGGATTTTATTGACTATTGGAAACCTATTGGAAAGTTTTTATTAACAATTAACTTTTTTTCACCTTAGTTGAGTTGCTGGAAACACCCAGAACAAAATTTTGTTGCCGGCGATGTAAACAGGAGGATATTAGCTTTTTATTGCTTGTCAGTTTGTCGCGTCGTTCCTGATTAGGATGCGGTTTAATGCTAAAACACAGCAGATGAGCAACACAGAATATGCAATTTTGTTGGCCACATGCAAAGCTAAAAGATTCACCAATGTAGATGTGTTTTTGAAATCAGGCAATAAGCCATTCTTCGATGAAGTGAAAATATATCAAGAAACACAAAGAGTTGGGAATAAAGTTGAGACAATTACCATGTGATTCTGAGAGCCTACAGCACTCCCCTGAGTCACATTATTGGAAAGAGAACTAATTTAATTAAATGATCCTAATTAGATTTCCTTGACTCCATTTCTACTTTAGCAAGGCTTTATTTCATACTCCCGTTCTGCCTTTAAGAAATGAGAAACAAAGAAATATCCCTCATTTCCCACAGCGTGGTGACTCAAATGTGAGGACACTTCCCAGACAATTAGCCAATCAGGACGCAAATGTCTTTGACAGAATTACCCATTTGTCAGTCACAATATTCCTGCTCCTCAGCATGCTCGCGGTTATTTTCCACTCCTCCTCAGCCCGCTGCGGGGTCACAGTGCGGGTGCCAGTACTGCAGCGGTGGGAAGCGCTGAAGCGCTCAGTTCACAGGCTGCTTTTTGTTATTCCTCGCTGGTGTGACACAGCATATAAAGGTCACTTCAAAGTGTGTGCATGAGCAAAAAAGTATTCTGCTACGGTGTCAGTTGCCACATTTTCCTGCTAGCGTCTATTGCTACAAAGAGTTTCTATGAACTGCTGACTGTTTACAGTCGATACATTGCACACCGTTGCCAGCACGATTCCAAGAACTCCTGCACCTGTTTGCTGGAGAGAAGCCGAGATGTTACACCTTATTACTCTGGCAATTTCTTTGATATATTGCTTCTTTCCTGTTAGCTTTTCAGCTAGAGCATTCTGGGATTTCACTGGGGCTTTAGCAGTAGTCAGCAGCCTGGTGCTGTTCAGATGGCAGCGGGTTCATCTTCCTTTGCCAAAGAGGTCACACATATGGCTGGCATTACTGTATTTTGACTGGCATAAACAGAGCACATTCAGATAATGCAGAAAACTCACTCACATCTCATTCAGATGACACTGCATTAGGCGAATAGCCATGCCACTTTGTCATGCACCGAAATCTGGCATCTGTGTGTGTGTATTTGTGCACGTGTGTGTACACACCTGGCAAGCATAAAGCGGTCAGGGTGCAAGGCATGAAAATGAGTGTGTTCTAGTAAAACAAACACCCTGAAATACCGCAATGACCGAAGGGCACATGGACTGGCACACTGAAACCATGTGGAAAAACCCTTCATGCCAGCCTCCATACCAACTCACTGAACTCATCGCAACCACAGGGGAGGAAACCAGGGCTGCTGTTAAAACACTAACTGCCTAACCCCAATAAACCCCATCATGCACATTCACTGAGAGCTTTCTGATGTCCTTGCAGGGGAATTTGGGGAGGATCTTTTTCCATCTACCTCTTGCTTTTCGCTCACAAACACACACCCACATGCACACAAACACAAACAAAAGAGTGTTAACCTTGTGGGCCTTTGGTTGATTATCCTGCTGTGACTCAGGAAGGCGTACGATGAATACAGCTCTTCAAAAAAGCCACTGTCTCAGGCATATTATTAGGGTCATGCTTTTAGTCACCACTGAACACAAGCTCGGGTCACACCAGATGAGGCGAACTAAACAGTTGTTGGAAAATTATAGGCACATGTTTTCCAAGCATGAGGGAATTAAAAAAATGGAAGGACAGAGAAAGGGCCTTAAAGACCCCATTAAATCACTCATTGAATGCAATTTTCTATTTTGTGTTGAGGTGTTTCCTGTTGAAACAAGAAGTTTGGGTGGGACAAATTAAATGGCTTGTCCTTTTTTAAAAATGCAGCCTTTAAGTGTACCTGGGAAGCTCGTATTTTGTTGATCCAGGAACATATTTTGTCGATTCAGGAACAATATCCCCTAAACTTAATCCTACTTATAAGTTATTCCTAAAATCAGAGGGAAATGATAGGTAAAAAAAACACTGATGTAGAAGCACCCAACCCTGGTTGTAAGCCTAAACTTGACATAAACTGTAAACTTGTCCCCCAAATCTGATTGGTTGATTGGAATGTTGTTCCACTATCAACAAAGATGTTGATCCAGGAACATGTTGTACCTTGAAATCAGGTTCTGCTTTGCTGCCACGCATTCAAATCAGAAAAATGATACAAACATAATTTTAATTATATTTTTAGATTTATATACTGTATATAAAATTTCCATTTCCATCACTTTTGCATGGTATTTAACTGTCGCGTGTAGTTTTGGTTTTGTTTCATGTCTTTTATTTTGAAATTTAGTCACGTTCCCTGTTTGCCATGTGCTTCCCTTGCTCCTCATGTAACTTGCAATCATGTGATCATGGCTGCGTTCAGCCCCGACAAAACGTTGCAAAACGTTTTTTAAACGGGGAACAGTGGTGCGTTGAACACCCTGTTCTGATGACGCAAGTGTTGCAACTATGGCAGCTGAGAAGGCCATTCTTTGTGTTCTTTTTGAAGAATTGATATGCTGTACATTTACTATAAAACTCTCACGACAAACATGCCTTCTGATATCTTCAAATGTTGCATATACCGGACACATATAGCGGACACATTTGTAAATGACTTTACTTGGACCCATTGTGCGAGATGTCTCTTTAATACCACGTGGTTTATATACATGTTGCTGTTGATTGGGCTGACATTTTTGACACACCCACCAAACAAGAGAAAACGTATCTCAAACCCCATTGCACACCATTTCCAGAAAACATTTTGTTCAACCCGGAAACCATAGCAAAACGTTGCGCGCCGGTTTGAGCTTGAACGTGCCCCATGTCTTGTGCTTCCCCTGTATGTGTCATGTTCTGATTGGTTGTTTTGGTCATGTGTCTTATGTTCTTATTGGTTCATTGTCTTATGTGTCAGGTTTTGATTGGTTCATTGTGTTCAGGTGTGCCTTGTTAGTCATTAGTCTCTCTGTATAAATAGCACTCATGTTTCATTGTTCTCTGGTCTAGTATTGATGTTGTAACCATTGTTGGAAAGTCCATGTTTCTCAAGCCCAAGCCCACATTTGTTTGCCATAAAAAACAAACTGTGGTAAATAATCAACCTAATGTTGAAATACAGCACAAAAATGAAACCTACTATAATTTTGTAAAAATCATTTCATGGACATTCAAAACAGATTTCATATGGCCTCTGGAAACTCAGGTTTCATCCAGAATTCCTACTTGCAAATACGACTTTTGATTGGACAGAAATCTGACTAGTGCAGGATGATGTCATCAATGTGTTTGCTCCATTTTCCCAGAAGAGAAAGACTGTGAATTTTAAATGCTTTTAAAACTATGTAAAAGAAACACTGCTTTCATGCATATTCAGGCTCTTACAAATTTGCTTGTGGCAATGAGGGTTTCTGTGATGTCATCAGGTTCTTATTCTTGAGTGCATTTGTTTGAACAAAAATGTGTTTAGTGTAGGATATTTTTGTTTCATTTTCCCGTTCAAGCTCAAATCAGCGCGCAACGTTTTGCTATGGTTTCCGGGTTGAACAAAATGTTTTCTGGAAATGGAGTATTTTGTAATAGATTGTACTTCATTGGGTCTATATAACAGTGTTATTATTGTTAACTAAAACTATTTATTTTCACTAATTAAAAAAAAAAAAATTCTAATAAAATAAAATGAACGTTTTATTTTATTTGAGTTTAAAGTTGAAAAACTTAAACCTAAAAAACAAACAAAATTAGAAATAAAATAAGTAATAACTGAAATAAAATAAGTTTAAGTTAAAGTGCTAAAATTAAATAAAAATAAATTATAGCTAAATATAAATACATATTTAAATAAAACAAAAAGTAACAATAAAAAAAAAATTACAAAAATTAAAAGGAACAAAAAGAAAATATAAAAATAAGCTAATTCAAAATATTAAAGTGCCCCTATTATGCTATTATAAAGGTTCCTAATTTGTATTTCTCCTAATAAAGGTTTACATGCATCCAAGGTCAAAAAACACTTTACTTTTCTCATAATATACATTGAACATCACCTAATTTCTCAGAAAGTCTAAAAACTATTTTAGACTCTCTAAACCCCTCCTTTCCGAGACTCTACTCAGCTCTGATTGGTCAGATGGCCCAGTCTGTTGTGATTGGTGTACTGCTTACAGTGCATGCTGGAAATGAAACATATATGACTACATCTGAATTTCAGCTCCGGAGGCTTCCTGAGTACTTGTATACAGAGTGATACAAACAGTAATGATGGCATTTTACCGTATTAAATCCGGCACTAGTTTTCTTCCTTTTAAAGTGCATCAAAGTGGATTTGCAGAGCTGAAAACAGTGTCTTCTCGACACAAACCAAACTTTTCAGGCCTCAGCTACAACTACAGTGTTTGAGGGCGGGTCAAAGTAGATGTTGTTCATGGGCAGCCAATGAAGACCATAGGCTGGCATTATGCAAATTTGTTATATTGTTACATAGGTATGTAAAAGGAAGTGAAACTGAGCATTTTGTTTGTTGAGCATTTTGATCTTTAAAACTTTGCAGACCTTTTCCATTCACAAACAACTATATTACACACCAGGCCCACATGAGGGGTGATATTCGAAAAAGCATAATAGGTGCACTTTATTAAATACTATAATAATACTAAAATAACACTACTATATACCTTAGATAAAACAACTAATTGCCCTGTGTTGATGGTGAAAGATATGCTTGGGGAAAAAAAAGTTGTGTAACACCACCCACCACAGTAAAGCGTCCTGACATTCAAGCTTGGATGAACACAAGCCACACTCTGCAAGGGGCCATCGTGTTTCACAACAAATATGCTGGCCTCTGTACAAACTTATATAAGACACTACGCCAACTGTAGACACTTACTTAACATTTGGAGCGTGGCAAGGGAGAAATATGGAGGTATACAGCTGCCACATTTAAAATCGTCTGTTTGAGCAAGCTTTCTCCATGCATGCGTTGACAGGGCACAGTATTGGTTAAAGAGAGTTAACACACAATCCTCCCTGAGAGTTTCAAAGTTCAACGAGTGCTCAAGATATCTGTATGCATTCTGACTTCCACAGCCGCCCTATGTAGGCATATAGACATGCACCATAATAGCCTGCAGTGTTGATGCAAAAAGCATCATAGCATGGAAGCAAATGTATCAACCTCACAGGCAGTGGATATGCCCTGCTGAGATTGTTCACTAGCACAGCGTGCAGATCAAAGTCTAACACTGCATTAGAGCAACTGTACCAGAGCCCTATAGGGCTTAATATGCATTCTGGGATCTACACTGAATGCACACCTTCAACACTTCCTGGCTTCTGCACTACTTTAACCTGCAGGCTACTGAACATTGGCGGACTGGCGCACTGCCAAGACCTTGGCTGAATATCTGCGGAGACTTTGTGTATTATCCGTGAACGATGCTCCTCATGAAGTCTGACTCCTACTTCCTCTCATCGGTTTGAACTGGGAGGAAGCAGATTATTTTTACCTGCCAAAGATTCATACACTGTTCAGTAATATGTTTCCTGTTTACTTATTAATTACTTGACAGTTGTCTATCGGGAACAGCCTGAATGAATTAAAGGAACAAAGCATATGATATCACAGATAATCATTTAGATATTAAAGGTACACTATGTTACAAAACGTGTTTTTGTCTTACCCTGATTTACTATAATAAATTACCTTATATTACCCTGATTTTTGCGGGATAATGTTTATAAACATTTCTCGCCTCTGGGTGTCTCGTCATATCTGTAAATAGAGAAAAGTTGATCCGGGCTACTTTGACGCCTGTATGTTGTGGGAGTGGCATAGGTTAGGTTTCACTATGAGCGAGAAAGTTTGACATAAATCTCAAACCATGCAGGGAATCACCTTTTAAAAAAAATGCTGAACAGAGGAGAGTCTGCTGGCAAAAAGAGAATGCGACAGGGCTTGTAATAAAACAAGAATCAACATTGGCTTGGCTTATTGGATATGGCGAGAACTGAGGGATTCGAAATGTTGTAAAAGCGATAGCGTTTTTGTTACTTAACAGGTGAGAAAATATTTTATTGATCCGACAAATTGCCATATGTAGCTCTACCAGAGTTCATTGTAAAGTGTTATCTATTGTGAAGGGTCATTTCATTATGGGTTGTTGTAGCGCTGTGCTGGAATTTATTTTCAAGGAAGTACCGTGTCTATTAATGGGTATAGCTACAGTAACGTCTTCAGCTAGTCTGTTTGAGATCCTTTCCATCTAAACTGGTTTAGTGGTTTGGTATCCCTTAAGATAAGCATTGAATGTTTTATGAGCAGTAGGATAATCTCTCTCTCTTATTTTTTTATTTTTTATTATTTTTTTTTTGTTGTTGTTTTGAGGAAGAACCATATTCATATTCACGCAGAACCAAAGTACAACCAAAACAATGTTCTTCCACAAAATGCATGTTTTTTGTTTGTTTGTTTTTTGTACATAGTGTAGCTTTAAAGAGTCTTTAATATTGTCTTAAATATATAAAAATGTTATGCTAAGGTGTTGTAGGTGGTTGCTAGGTCGTTGCAATGCGGTTGCTAAGGTGTTCTGGGTAGTTTCTAGCACATTGCAATGCAATTGTTAGTGAGCGGTTGCTTATAGGCCCAAGTTAAAACAAATTTTTTTTTGAATGTTTGCAGAATATTATGCAAACATTTTATATAGTCATTTTCATGCTTGTGCTCATCCTTTGTGGAGCTTATGTGAAAAAGAAATGCACTTAATTGAATTGAATGTGCATTCGTAGTGTATTATAATCTTAAAAGTAAATGTATATACACACACACACCAATCACTGACAGTTGAAGTGAATAACACTGATCATCTCTTCATCACAGTACAGTGTTAGAAGCAGGAAAAATAGGCAAGCATTGAGCGAGTTTGACAAGGCCCAAATTGTGATGGCTAGACGACTGGGTCAGAGCATCTCCAAAACTGCAGCTCTTGTGGGGTGGTCCTGGTCTGCAGTGGTCAGTATCAAAAGTGGTCCAAGGAACGAACAGTGGTGAATCGGCGACAGGGTCATATATATATATATATATATATATATATATATATATATATATTAATGAATATTTTTCAATTATGAATTAATTAAAACAGTAATTCATTTTTATTATATATACAGTACTGTGCAAAAGTCTTAGGCCACCATTAGATGTTGTTTTATCAATGGTATAATTATTTCTCAGTCTTTATTAGAATATAAACAGAAAATACAGGAAATACTTATTTTTGCTTTTTAAAAATATTTTAAGCCATTTTGTTCTGGGATTTTTTTTTTGTACAAAATATGTACAAAATTTTTTTCACATTTTTGTACATATTTCCTGTATTTTCTGTTTGTATCTTAATAAAGAGACAGAATTAATAAATATGGAAATATGGATGGTCATTAAAACATTTATAAAACAGCAAAGCTGGTGGTGGCCTAAGACTGTTGCACACAGTACTCTGTGTGTGTGTGTGTGTGTGTGTGTGTGTGTGTGTGTGTGTATATATATATATATATACACACATACATAAATCTATTTTTTTATTTATGTTTTTTTTTTTTTATTTCTTAATTAGAAATTAAATTAGAAATTAGAAATTAAAAAAAAATTGGCAGTAGTCCCAGGTGTTTTACCTTCACTGCACATAAACACTGTACCTCACTTTTTCTTTTCTGAGGATTGCTTCAAATACCACAACCACACGCCACCAAGTTGAATGAGCACAAGACTGTATGTGTGTGTGTGTGTGTGTGTGTGTGTGTGTGTGTGTGTGTGTGTGTGTGAGGGCGACAGAGTATATTTTCCTTTCCTCCTCAGGGTAGATTTGTAATTAAGCTTTTGGGTTGAGGCTTTTCTGCCTGGCTGGAGCTCCAAAAGCTTTGGAGAGAGAGAGAGAAACAGAGAAGGAGAGAGAAGGCGAGCGAGCAGAATCATAATGACACTGCTCCTAGTGGAGTGTGAAATTCACCTCCGAATCCATATGCCAATAGCATCTCTCACCAAGGCCCCGGCGCCCACAACAGGAGCCTCCTGAGCCTTTTAACCCCAACCTCTGGAAATCAGTTATTCATTCGTTCGCCGCAATCGCAGGTCTTCTGATTGCTCTGACGCCTCTAATAAATGCTCAGATTGGCTTCTGAGCTCCGTGGTCCGAAATGAGAATCTCTTTGCATCGTTCCACAGTGACGGTTCCTTTCCTTCAGGCTGGAAGCTTGTGGAAGCGGAACGTGTCAAATCCACAAGGGGGATCTGGAATGAAGGAGATGTGCGGGTCATACCTGAGGGGCTTCTGCTGATGAGAAGTGGTGCCTCAATAACACCGTTTGGAACACCACCTTTGAGAGCATCGTAACTTTAGTGTGACAGCGGCAGCGTGCGAGCTTTACAGCACCCATTCTTTGTTGTCTTTATCTGTCTGCTCAAAATATATCTCTGTTTTTCCACCCCATTTGTCCTACACATTGAGATTGTGGCGTCTGTTTCGATACAATAACTGAACCGAAGTGGCAAAATGTTCTCGAGATGGAAAATCCGCAAAGATTTGTGCGACCAAAAATCAATATCAATCCTTAACTCGAAAACACACCAAACCGCCTTGTGTTTGATATCATGTAGCAACACTCAAATGTTGTAAGCTTCCAGTGCTAGATATTAGCAGTAATTGCTAAGGCAAGCATCACTGTTGTAATGGCTCATAGTTAGGGTTAGAGATTTGAGCAAACCCCTAATCCTAAAAATTAAAGTGAATATTCATTTAGCACATATGTTTAGCATGAACAAGATTTTGAATAGTAACAGCAAATTTCTATGGAGCTATTGACACTGGGAACGAACATTCACCTGAAGTTCAAGATTTTTTCTTCATCATGTCAGCCAGTATTAATCTCACATGTTTAGAGTGTGTTTAGAAGTGTAGTCATGAAAGGGATCGTTCACCCAAAAATGATTTACTCACCCTCATGTTGTCCTAAACCATGTTGTCTTTCTTCTGTTGAACACAAAAGAAGATATTTTAAAGAATGTTGGTAACCAGACAGCTGACGATAGCCATTGACTTCAATAGTATTTTTTCCTACTATGGAAGTCAATGGCTACCGTCAACTGTTCGATTACCAACATTCTTTAAAATATCTTCTTTTGTGTTCAACAGAAGAAAGAAACACACTCTTTATGAGTGTGTCAGTCAGTAACGAAGACTTTTACATTGAAAAGACTAATTTGTTGTGAACACGGAACAAGACGCAACTGACAAATGCTTTGACTAGCACTGTCAGTCATGGGAAAACCCCCTTAACTGTTAAAAGGACAAGATAATACATCAGACATTTAAACAGATTTTTTATTATGAACATAGGACTGACCTGAAGGATAATGCTAAATCTGAATGCAGGTAATAAACTCGCTTAATTAATCTCTTTCTCACAATACTCTTCTAGTTCTACATAATACAGTAAGCTTCAATGAACAATATCAATGAGAACAAACATATGTTTACATCGCTAAGAGTGGTTGCTAAGGGTGTTGTGTAGTGATACACAGAACCGTTGGGTGAAGCGGTCATAGCCGTGTTTTATCATGAATAAATCTCAATCAGAATCAAGGACAGGAACTAACCGTTTTATAATATTAATTAATGAATGTGAAGAATTCAGCATTTTATTTAAAATTTCATTACATTTAAGTTCATTAGATTATTTTCATCATTAAACTGTGTGTCTGTTTTGGATTTTGTGAAAATAATAAAAAATAATATTCAAAAAATATGTAAATGTTATCTTAAAATGTTCTGCTTATTAGTTTTCAAATTAGATCTCAAAGTTTTAGAACCCACTATATATAAAATATATATAGACTATATATCGAAACAGTTGAAAGCTTTCTTAAAACATCCTCGGTAAAAATGTTTTAAACGAGTTCATTTCCTTTCACCCAGCCCTGTGCTTTTTCTTCAGACAGTGACAGCAGAATAGACCTTCACATTAACCTGTGGCAAAATCTGACCGTTTAACGTAGCAAAACTATGAACCTCCCCCGCTAATGTAATGAATGCATCTGCTTCTTTTCTGAGTGAGATTGATCGCGCTGATGAAGGCAACACTCATCATAGCCTGGCCTAATTTTTCATCCTTACGAAAAGTATGACAGAACATCTACACATGCAAAACGCAACTTGATTGGGAACAGCTTGCACATCCCCATCCTGACAGCATGCAAATGTATTCTCTGGGTCATAATGATACTTTCCTTAATGAAATTAATTGCAATCAGAGGCTGCTTTCTCCCAGCACAAGGACGAAGGCAATTAAGGTCACCTAGCAGAGCAACCTCGGTTAAGCAGCTCCTATGCAAATGAGATGCGAACTGAAAACTAGTTAATTTGGCCTCTTGACATAACCAACAGGCTTTGGGGGGCAACTGTATGCAAATGGAATGCAAATGACCAGACCAGGGAACACTTCCGGAACCTACTACGCTGTCCTCTCGCAACGTGGTTTGCAGGTGGGGCAGGAGGGAAGTTCAGGTACATCTGCCTGTGTTGGTGTAACTGGAGCGTTACGTTAACAACAGCTGGTCTGTCACTTCATACAAGAAGGTGCTACCTTCAACAAATGCTACTTATGTTACATTATTTTCACATTAACACCAAATAAAATGGACTGGGTTTATCACTTGAAGGTAGTTAATTGCCATGTGCTGTTCCAACGTTACAAACTGGCCACTCACCAGGGCAGCGCTGCATATCTGTGGCATGCCAGTTTAAACTGGCGGTCACTGGCTGCTACTTGTGCAGGGGGCACACATTACCTCATCCCCAACGGCCGGGGTCAGTGCATGAAAGAGACAAGCCAATGTGCCAACTGTCAGGGGTTCTCCTTTTTAAAATCCTATATTCATGCAGCAACTGTTACAGTAGGAATATTCTAGCTGTTTTCATATCTCACCATTAGTTTAAAGCAAAAAGTGCTTTAATTCATTACAGTAGGAATCCTGAACAAATAAACTCCTGTGGACTGAATAATTCAATCCAATAAGAGAGTCATTTTTCAGACTTAATTTAATTTCTCTTGTGAGATGGTTTGTGCCAATAGAAGCATTCAGTACAAAAATTATGATTCCATTTAAGGATATGTTAATGTGTTTATTTTACTTTTAATTTAATATGAGAGAAATTTGATTTTTTTCTGATTTTCTGATGTTCAGTTCACCCAAAAAGTGAAAATTCTGTCATTGTTACTCACCCTACTTTCTAGTCTCTAGATACACTTTATACAGGGGCTGTTTACACAACACCATTTTTAACTAAAAACAGCACTTTTTATGCATTTTGGCCGTTCATTTACACAACAAGGGTATTTTGGGGGCAAAACTTTTGAAAAGTCAAGTTAAGTCACCTTTATTTATATAGCGCTTTTTACAATGCAGATTGTGTCAAAGCATCTTTACAGTGATAACTGGTATATCATTTTGGCTGCACAGCAGCTCTTAAAGAAAATGGTGTCACTATCCATCTTAAGTAAATTCAGTATTGATTCATTCCGTTGTAAGAATCAATAGTTATTAATTTAGTTAATTTATCTATATCAGCACTGAAGTAAACAGTGATGTCATCATCCAGCTCAGTTCAGTTTGCATACAATGGTGTCAATGCAGGCAGATCAAAACACTGTTGAATAGCAAATGTCAAGTGTCCCCAACTAAGCAAGCCAAAGGCGACAGCGGCAAGGAACCCAAACTCCAACAGGTGACATCAGGTGGCAAACAGGTGTTAAAATGGAGAAAAAAAAACCTTGGGAGAAACCAGGCTCAGTCGGGGGGCCAGTTCTCCTCTGGCCAACAGCGAACAGTGTTTTATTATGATTCAGGCAGCTATCATAAGTCCGATGGGATCGCAACAGCCAAAGTATTTATTCCAGTTCCATCCAGTTGAGGATCGTATTCATCACGCCGGTATGGACGGTTTGTTGAGGAACTGTGCCACTGCCTTTCGTGTCGATGAGGCCTTTACAGTGGATGATCTAGTTGACTCAATTTCTGCTGACACTTCAGGGCTGCGTTGTTGTCAAGGCGCAGGCCCTCGATCTCACCTGGATACGGCCCGGATCCGGCTGACTACGGTAAACCTCGGGATAAATAGAGAGACTAATATTAGCGTAGATGCCATTATTCTTCTGATGTAACGAGTACATCTGGTGTTATATTAAGTGTTCCCGGTTCTGGCTAACCTAATTTATGCAGCCTAACAATCCTTTAACGGATTTGAAAACATAAATTGATAATGTGTTATGTGTATGCCAGGTTAAAGAGCCAGGTTTTTAGTCTAGATTTAAACTGACAGAGTGTGTCTGCTTCCCGAACAATGCTAGGAAGATTGTTCCAGAGTTTAGGTGCCAAATAGGAGAAGGATCTACCGCCTGCAGTTGATTTTGAAAACAAGTTTTAAAGTACAAATTTTTAAAAATGATAGTATTATCTTTGTGTAAACTACAAAAATGCGAATTTGTGAAAACGATTATGTCATGCGCACGTGTATTACGTGTTTAGTCTATGGGCGCATTGTGTTTCTTTACAAAGTGACATCGGCAACTATTGGCCTGGCATGAAAATTACAGTGGTTTTAGTCGGTTTCGCTGATCCATTTGAACATGGATTGTTTTGACAATGTTATCGTCTGTACGCGAAAAAACAAAAACTTAAACTTTTCAATTTTAAGTAAATCCTTGTCGTGTAAACCCTTAGAAAAAAGGTTCAGCAGGGTTCAATATAGAACCATATTCTAGGGTTCTAGGGTTCTTGACTTATTCTTAAAGAACCCTTTATGCCAAAAAGTAGGGATGCACCAACACCATTATCGGTATCGGGCCGATTCTGCACTTGTGTAGGCTACTCTTATTCGTACTCAATAAAGGCCCACTGAAGTGCCTTGGAACGCGTAGCTTTATTCACTGTGTTGACGTAATTTCCAATGAAACAGGTGCGGGATATATCTAGAAACTCCTCCCCTTTTTTCAAAATAGCCAATAGCATTTCACCTGAGCTCGCAAAACCTAAGTTTCCTCATAATCTCTAACTGTTTCTCCTCCATATTGCTTTAAAATATAGCATTGTTTGTAGAATTCAAATGTGTCCGAACATTTTGTGGTCTGTGCTGATACGTGCGTATGATCCGCTGCGGTAGTTCGTGTGACACTAACATGAAAACAGACTTCATTTGAGTCAATGGAAAGCATATTCACACTGTCTGAAATTTTCCCTATCCTCTATATAGTGCACTATGTGCCGTTCACCATATAGAAACTAGTCTTCAGCATCTGTTTATAATGTAGGAGGGGGCGGGACTTCAGATTCTAAAGAGCATTTGATTGGACAGAAGATTTGATAAGTTTTGAATGCTTATATCTCCTAAATGCGAATTTTGTCATTGTTTTGGAACACACCACAAGTAAATAGCAAATAAAGTAAAACATATTACTAACTTTAAATGACGGTAAAGAGAGAGAGCACTTCTGTTGCATGCTCTTGATTGCAGCACACATGCATCATGTGGATAAAAAACTAAATCGTATATACATGTAAAAACTTGAACTGTTACGTGATTAGAATTATAATATTAAAATGCATGTGCCAAATATCTTATGGGTGAATCATGGTATATTGTCATGTATCATGAATATGTATTATGATATATACTGTAGAGAAAGAAACTTGCTAATATTTAAATGTGTGATATCTGCTACAGAAACAGTACATTCACTCTTCTTTTATTCCAATCTGGAAACTAAACCATCTGCATCAATCACACACATTTTCACTGACAACAGACAGTTGTGTCAGATTAATTATCCATCACTGAACTGCCTGCATTGTAACTGTATGGTTCGTATATTGGTTTCAAACACATATATAATTAAATAATCTTATGTAATTTCATTGGGCAAATAATGGCAATCTGGGGGAAAGGCATGCGTCCTGGCATCCGTATCAATCAAATTTGCTGTACTTCAACTAAACAGCCATATAAAATCCCTTGTGTAGTGTGCTTAATTATATTGTGCTTAAGTATATTTTTTAAAAACTGTACTGGCAGAAAATACAATATTAATGAAATAAAAGGCCACTTAAGTGTACTTAAAGTACATTTTCATAATCATGTTTTTAAACACACTTTAATTTTAAACCATTGTTTTAATAATCTTTTGTCATGCTTTAAAGACACTTATTCTGATGTGTTGCCATTGACTAACATAAAGCACATGTAAAGTCCTTGATTATAATTTTAACTGTAATGTGTTATTTCTTAAATGTACTAAATTGCAATTTCATCATTACAAATGTGTAATTAAAAATATATTTAAATACATGACATACAAGTTTAAGTAGAAATGACATTAAAGTAGATATTAGTTTACCATTAATGTTTGTCAGTACATTTGGCAGTACATTTTAATATTTCAAAGGCAATAGAAATAATTATGAAATTACATATATGTACTCAATTCCTACTTAAAGGGATAGTTCACCCAAAAATGAAAATTCTGTCATCATTTAGGGTGTACTCACACTAGGCACGGTTGCCTTGAACTGAGCTCGATTGCCAACTGAACCGTGCTCTGGCCCACCTCTTCCAAGCGGGCCAGGGACGGCTAAACGAACCGCGCCTGGGCACGGAACAGAGCGGTCACACTTTTCAAACGAACCGGGCTTTGGGGGTCAAACACGCTCAGGCACGGTTCAGAGCACCTAGTTTGAGTATACCCTTAGTCCCCCTCAAGTTGTACCAAACCTGTGTAAATTTCTTTCTTCTGCTGTACACCAAGGAAGATATTTGGAAGAATGTTTATAACCAAGCAGATCTCGCCCCCCCATTGACTACCATAGTAGGGAAAAAAAAATACTATGGTAGTCAATGGGGGGCGAGATCTGCTTGGTTACTGACATTCTTTCAAATATCTTCCTTTGTCTACAGCAGAACAAAGAAACTTATACAGGTTTGGAACAACTTGAGGGGGAGTAAATGATGACAGAATTTTCATTTTTGGGTAAACTATCCCTTTAAGTGGGTCACAAAAAGCACTTAAAAGTTAAGCTAATTGGATTTAATAAATTTAAACCATAATACAATTTAATTGCAATTAATAAGCAATTAAGTGTCAGTTCACTTCACACCTAGTATATTCTTTGAAAATATATTTTCGTAATAAGTACTTTTTAAAAGTATGCTAAAGGGTACTTCTTTATCACAAGGCATATGCAGTATAGCCATGACATAAGGCCTATCTATCAAATATTTCCTATACATGAAACAAAACTCAGACAGACCTTTTTTTATATATAAATAATGCAAAACACGTGGGGTATGGGGTAATATTTTGGATGGCCATTTGGTCAGTAGTCTGAAGAGGCAGCTGTCCAGTTGCTTGTGGTAATTTAGTCCACAAATGAGGCATCTGGGTTTAAATCTCAAGCATCTGTGAATGAAGCAAGAGAAAAAGACATTTCCAGCTGGGTAAAACCCTATGATTTTCCTAAGAGACACAAGCAATGCTGAAAAACATGATTCTGACATGATATAAATTTCGAACAAACTTGCAAACAACCAGCAAGAATCGAAAAATAGCACAGTATATCAACAGTAACAACAGTCATTCAGTTGCCTTGGTATCCGCTACTATGAATTCCACACACAGTTAACACATTCAGACCTTATGACTGCTTTTCTTAGTATGCAAACATCTCTTCCTGAAAGTAATAACTAGGAATTTGAATACAAATGAATCTGGATAAGATCACCCATGCAAATGTATGCTGTGTTTTATGAGCTCACAGCGATGCATTTAGCCCTGTTGTTTGCATTGCAATAGCAATACTAATCTCTCCTTGTTTATACTGTCCACAGACCTCTGGCCACTGCTGCAGGATCCAGTTGAGCAGTCAGACTCACTACTGAAACTCTGAAACATAGAGCAGAAGGAATGGAGGGCAGCCTGCTTCTGATTGGGCACGTAGGATGCGGCGAATTGAAGCGTAGCGTAGCCCTCATCCAATCACGATCCATCAAAACACGCCGAGTGCTTTTATGAATGAGGAGCAGCGTATGCTGTGCATGTGCACACGTGTAGCGCTTCTACGCTGCGTGTACATTTCAGCTTTACTGTAGCACTTATACACATTCAGTGGAATGAATCACATGCTTTAGTAACAGACTAAACTTTATTACTCATTAAACAATCATTTTGAAAAATCATATCATAATGTGGCAGTTCAACAGGGTTCAGTGGCTGAACAAGCACATGGGCTGAAATAAAGGTTTGAAATTTCCCACCGGAGCCTGTGCGGACAACAGCAGCAGCTGAATGAAGCATTAATCAAGGGCACACAAATATCACTTTTCACATAACCAATGAGAACAGCTGCAGCCATTTGTTTTAACTGCTGGATGCATACTATAATTTGGATAACTGATAAAATCTGTGACTTTCCATGAACCTAGTGTCTGGCAAGCAAAACTAGGGAATTAGGTTAAGTGTGTCTGGGCCCTCTTTGGTGTCTCAACAGTGCCCCCTACAGGCAAA
Organism: Ctenopharyngodon idella; assembly: GCF_019924925.1. Lineage (NCBI taxonomy): Eukaryota > Metazoa > Chordata > Actinopteri > Cypriniformes > Xenocyprididae > Ctenopharyngodon > Ctenopharyngodon idella. Next base: position 22,266,757 of record NC_067238.1, read on the forward strand.
TGAGAGAGGCGCTACTCAAAACAAATTACATCATACATCGCCTGCCCATTCACTGCTGTTTCTCTCAGACAAAGAGCAGACAGCCTTAGAGCCGAGACACATTAGTCTAAGCTTGGCGAGATAAGGGACATCTGTAGCAGAACGTGCCCGCCTGTTCATTCTGATGACACTGTCTGCTCTGATGGTCCTAAAAAAGAATTATGTGAAATTAAACATTTAATCACCTGCACTGCAGGACTGAAATTATGCAAAAATGTCTTTAAAAGGTTTTGAAATGATCATAATATATATCATATTGCAAGGAAGTACTAAAGAAAACCATATAAGTAAAAATGCAAGCCTTCCTGAAGTAAAAAATATGCAATTTCATAATGCAATTTTATAAGAAGCAGTTTAAGCTCTACATTAAATGGCATTGCATTGATTTTGTGAGAAGAATATTGTCAAGATTGTGGATTAGAGACATTTCTGTCTTTCAAATGAAGAACATGCCATCTAATGGCAAGTGAGAGAAGGACCGTCATTACAAGAGGCATCATGTTGTACCTTAATACATATAGAAAAATGCATCCATTTAACAATTTAAATTATGACCTTAATTCAAATAAGAAAAAAAAAAAAATGTGGACAGCACATTAAAGAAATTCTCTCCATTAACACATTTTAAATGGACAATCCTGCATCCATCATTACACAATTAACATTTAAATTCAACAGTGAGCTCAAAAGATCAGCTTATCCCATATTTATTCTAATATTTTATTTTATTTGAACTGAAAATTCTTTATAAATTCCCCAGTGATTGAACTCAGCCCTAATATGGGTCACTAGACTTTTTATTTTCTCTGATGGACACTTCCATTTCAGTTGATACCCGACATCCTGACATATCATTCGGAATTTGAGTTACACCAGTTTAATTTCTCATTAACATAAAAAAGTGGCAGTGTTTACCCTACTGCCATATTATTGTCAATATTACATATCTTATAGACAACATCATCTTGTTCCCTTTAGGTATTTTCATAACATTCAGGATCTGAGAAGTTTCTCATATTAAAGGAACACTCCACTTTTTTTGAAAATAGACTAATTTTCCAACTCCTCTAGAGTTAAACAGTTGAGTTTTACCGTTTTCGAATCCATTCAGCCGATCTCTGGGTCTGGCGGTACCACTTTTAGCATAGCTTAGCATAATTCATTGAATCTGATTAGACCGTTAGCATCTCGTTAAAAAATGACCAAAGAGTTTAAATATTTTTCCTATTTAAAACTTGACTCTTCTGTAGTTACATCGTGTACTAAGACCGACGGAAAATTAAAAGTTGTGATTTTCTAGGCTGATATGACTAGGAACTATACTCTCATTCTGGCGTAATCAAGGAAATTTGCTGCTGTACCATGGCTGCAGCAGGCGCAATGATGCTAACGGTCTAAGCAGATTCAATGAACTATGCTAAGCTATGCTAAAAGTGGTAAAAGTGGTACCGCCAGACCCGGAGATCGGCTGAATGGATTCGAAAACGGTAAAACTCAACTGTTTAACTCTAGGGCAGTTGGAAAATGAGCCTATTTTCAAAAAAAGTGGAGTGTTCCTTTAACCAGTGAAATGACAACTATAGATTTTTTTTTTTTGGTAACATTCCCTACAAGACCAGTTGTGATGTTCTATAAACATCCATTCAGAACCAATTCTGAATGATTAAAGTTTAGCACAGAGTTAGAACAAGGCAAGACCAAAAATTTTAAAGGGGACATATCATGAAAATCTGACTTTTTTCGTGTTTAAGTGCTATAATCAGGTTCCCTGTGCATCTACTAACCCAGAAAACGTAAAAAATGACAACCCAGTAACTTTTTGTCAAGCCTTTCTCTGCAAGCATGTGGGAAAAAAAAACAAAAACGAGCTGCTCAGATTTCGCTCCCCTTGTGACGTAGGAAGGGGAGCTTATAATATTACCGCCCCTTAATTTGCACGTTTCCACCCACGGTGCTGCCATTTTGTTTTCATAAGCGAACACGGTGTACCAGTTCTAAGGCCATGGCAAAAATTTGAGCAAAGTATGCTAACTATTCTGTCATTGGCTGCACAGACAAGCACAGAACACTATTAGAGTCTTGTTAGCTTGGATAGGCTGCAAGTTGACCCTGGCAAGCTCAATTGCTAAAAAAGGAGCGTTTGTCAGTGTGATTTTTGAAAAAAAAAAATATATATATATTAGACCATTCACACAGCATTTGATAGCAATCATAAACATTAGCCTGGTGTGTATGGCTGTGATTGGCAAACAGGTACACTATGTATAGTGGGTGTCCATATGGGTTTTGCACTAAAGATTAACATGACGGCACATGCTAGTCGATGAGTTGAATCAACTCCACAGCAACATAAATTTATCCACTAACCATTTAGAAACATCCAGTTGCATTCTAAAAGTTAACTTCTTCCTGAGTCTTTCCATCAATGTCTGACTCCGGTTTGAACAATGTAAGGCTGAACTAAAAATAATTTTGTCTGCGTGAGAGCTTCATGAGAGCTCCAGCTTTGTCGTTGTTGAGCATCAGAAGTGCGAGCCCTTAAAGCTCCGCCCTCTTTTGGAAAGCAGACAGAGAGCAGCAGCTCATTTGCATTTAAAGGGACACAAACTGCATGTTTTTGCTCACACCCAAATAGGGGCAAATTTGACAAGCTAGAATAAATGATCTGTTGGGTATTTTTAGCTGAAACTTCAGACACATTCTGGGGACACCAGAGACTTGTATAACATTTTGTGAAAAGGGGCATAATGTCCCCTTTAAATAGAACCAGTTATAGAAACTGATAGTCCAAATCATTGCATAGAAGGCCTTTTAATTCCTTCTATGCAATGACACCATGTATCCATGATCAACAGGGCAGAATGTGCAGAAATTCTTAACTTTATTAAAACAATGTTTGCAAACAATTAATGCACAGTTTTACAATCCACATATAAAACTTCACATTTCACACATTGGCACACAAAACTGCCTCTAGTTTAAAAGAAAAACAAAATGAACAATCAAAATCAAACTGCACTGTAGAATAGCATACTGGCAAAGTGATTAGTCAAAATTTTTCTATGCAATATGGCTGCACACTTGACCAACATCCTCATTCCAATGCAGAACCAAGAGAACTAGTGAACATTTGCACTAATTCCAATTTAATATGTACCATAATTTACTTTAACCACAGCAAAAAAAACTGCATTAACAAGTTACTTCACATTTGAAGTATTACACAATTGAATTTTACAACTAAAATACAACTAAAGTAACAGATTGGTTTAATCTAATTTACTGGGCTAAAGGTATAGAAGGGGAGGAGAAAAAAAAAAAAAAAAAAACACCATTAGCATGGCTATAACGGCAGCCTTTGTATATGTCTGTAATGAGGTTTCGCCAAAAATGTAAAAAAAAAAAAAAAAAATTAATTTATAGGAATGGACATATGAACATATGATGGGAAATTGTGAACTACACACAAAACAGCTGCTACTGAAAAACCTAAATTCTGTGGGACAGTAAATGTTAGCTAATCACGTGGCAAGTTACACCACAGATGTCCATGATGGCTTCATAAGACTCGAGTCTTCAGTGCAATTCAGATACTGAAATACATTCAACATGAAGGGGAACTAGATTGGAGTCATATCCAAAATTCAGTTTCCAATCTAAAGTTTAAAAATTAGCCAAAACTGCAGAACTTGCAGAATCGTTACATTGTTTACACATGAATCACACCAAAATGGAGAAAGACAAGTTCATTTCTTTGCACAAATCATTTGGTAACAAAAGTGATAAGACGCTATAGTTCAGGAAAACCGATTTCATTCTACATTTACCCAGACATCACTACATCACCACACAAAGCACTCACTCCTTGATCTGTGCCCTGAGATACTGTACACTGGCATTTAGCATACTAAGTGACAAAGCACCAAATGTACTTTGGATTATTTAATAAGGGAACAACTTGCTGATCTTCTTTGATATTTAGCTAGCCTACGATACTGAGATGACCTTCCCCATGAAACCAAGCGAGAGATTAACTCAATGGGGGGGAAGAAAGAAAAAAAAAAAAAAAACCTCACATTGAGAATAGAGAAATACTCTATTTTTGAAAAAAAAAAAAAAAAAAAAAAGTGACCTTTTGGAGTTATTCGCAAAGGCAGCGGCTTCCCATCACAAAAACCAGTATGATGTTTATAGACCAATCACACAATTCATGCAATTCACCACACTAAAAATAACTTTAAAACGACATTATCAGGGTACAGAAACCCATCTGTACATTATCACACAAGAGAAACCTTGGATCCTGTAGCAGTAAACCTAAAGATCCATGCGTAAACTGTGAATGTCAAATGCGACAATGAAGAAAAAAGAAATTCAGTCTGTAGTTCATCACCAGATTCACGCCCATCAATCTTGTCAATCTAGATTTCATTCAGGAACCAAGAAGCACCGGTCAACTAACTTGAAAACAGGTCCGGCTGGCCTCCGGGATCGCTCATATCCTAAGCAGGTCATCCAGTGCTAGTGTGTCCAGGTCGCAGGAGTCGAACAGATCACTTATGCCCTGCTCATCACCCAAGCTCAGCATGTATTCGTCACTGAGAAGAGCAGGAGACAGAGGCACGAAGGGGATGGACTCCTCTGGCTGTTGGAGAATGGAGGACAAGGAGGAGCTGAGGGGTGACATGGGGGCACTTCCAGACAAGGACCCAAAACCATTGACGCTACCGTTCATCTTCACACCATCAGCCATTCCATCTGAAGCAGCTTCTGAAATATAGAATGGGAAAATATACTTGAAGGAAACTTTTCTTTTGGAAGGACCAGATGTTGTTGCTGTAAAAGTTGCAAGTTCTTGCCTTGGGAGACTTTGAGAAACGCAGGGTGATTTCCATTTACATCAAGGCCGTTGTGCAGCACACTCCCAGAGTCACCACCATCCGTACAGAGGAAAACATCAATGGGACCCTTAGAGCTACTCAGGTGGACCTGTAAACTCTGAACAGACATTGCAATGAAGTTTAAGTACAAAAGGAAGAAATATAAGTGACTTTAGAATAACCATTAATAGTTACTCTGGTTCTAGTAGAGGCAGCTCAATTAATAGTGTTTTCAAAATTACCGGCCGCTATACCAAGTCCAAAAAAAAAAACCAAATACCTAAATGTGGCGCTTTGAGCGGATTCGTAAACACCTCTGATTGTGTTCATCCGATATGTCTGTGATTGGCTACAATGATCAACGCTCTTCACCGAGCACTTATACAGATACACACAGGAGTGTTGAAAAGCAGGCATCTATCAGCGGACCAGTCCGCCTGCTTTTAAACACTGTAGCTTTCAAATTCAAACACTTCTGTGTGCTTTTAAACGCTCCTTGCGTTGATCATTGTAGCCAATCACAGCCATATCTGATAAGCGTGTGAACACAAAGGCCAATCAGAGCAGAGGTTCAGACGAATCCGCTCAGCGCACAAAGAGTCACATTGGTATCGTGGTCGGTACTTTTGTCAACACTAGGCTATTCACAAAATTAATTTACATAAATCAAAGTTAAAGTCTGGTTGGGTTTTAACCAAACACAAAGCCACTGACACGAATCTTGGATGTAAATGGTATACAGTATCGCCAAACAGTGCGATATTCACGTGTATTGATATTTTCTTACACCCATAGTTTTTATATCAACTTTAACAAAAGTTTAAAGTCTACTTTATACAAGCATCTCAACGGTGGTTATAATAACTTGTTTTAATGACAGATTTGTTCGAAAAAGCATAAAATAAGGAAGACATCACTAACTGGTTAAGTCAAAATGGCATTTGTTTAAATTGATAAAACTGACAATTTGACAGCTGAGACGGTTTCATTTTAAAAGTAACAGAGCTTTCTGTGATCATTTGATGGCAGGCATGTTTAGAGAAGTTTTGTTCATGCATCAACAGAAAACAGCATAAACGAAAAGATTGATCTTGAGATTTAGGAATTCATATCAAATCATTGGCCGACCCAGCCCTAGCATCCAAACAGATGACATTCACAAAATAGCTGACATTGCCAAAACACTGACATCGTCAAATTTCATCATCAGATTCAGTTTGTGGCATTTACACTGGGGTTTATTAGCTGCATTTTCACATTCCATCTGCCACTTGTTAGACAGGAATGAACTAATTAATGGTCTAAAGTAGGCCTGGGCGATAAAACGGTAGCGATATTTATCGACGGTATGTCTTAATTGATAATGACAGAAAAAATGTTCGACATAACTTCAGTAGCGCAATTGCCACGTGAAATCAGAACATACAAACACATGAAAATGAGTGCTGAATAAAAAAAGAACATATTAGCTCGTCAGTGTGGCAGTTTCATGGTTTCCTTAAGTCTTACAGTTGATCTACTTCAAAGTTCGTCTTGAGAGCAGTTGTCATGTAGGTATTAACAGCTGCACAAACAGTGTTTAACCACACAGTCTCTTTATTTCTGTGCTACAAATATTCAAATTAATCACAGAAGTACTGAGATAAAGGTTTATAGTTCAGATAAAACTAAAGTCTATGTTACCAAATAGAGCAAATCAGCTTTTGAAAGAAACTTGAATGTGCTGAAAGTGACGCATTTATTGATTACATTGTTTCACCACCAGGTGGCGACAAGTGACTTAAATGTATTTGATGTTGAATCTTCATTCAACAGATTTTCAAATACACCGATTCATCCAGTAATGAAACAAGAGTGTCATTGAATCATACATCCAAACAGATTTTTTTTTTTTAATAATTCATATATTTTTTATATTTATAATAGACTGCAGCAATTAATATTTTGTCAGAACCTCTAGTAAATTACATTTTCATTTCGTTGTCATTCAGAATTGTGATCTCGGTTTGAAACAAAAGTTTCTTAATTTATCCAGAATTGTGCAGCTCTAACATTTAACACCAAGTTTGTGCAGCTCTAACACTTATTTAATCTTCAAATAAAATATAAAAAAAGATTTGTTTACATTTTATTTTGCTTTGTTTAAAAAATATTTGTTGTTTGCCTTGATTAAAAATGCATTGGTTAAATTCAAACTTTTCTACTAAAATTCTCTCAATTATCGATACCGATCATTATATCATGATAATTTTTTAGCTGTATCACCCAGCCCTAGTCAAATACCATCTTCTGACTTTAGACAAGGTGCAGCTTCGATAATCTGGTTAATTTCTGATATTTTTGTTTAGGCTTGTAGAAATTCTGAATGCCTGGCAACTTAATTTAGCCAAATTGGCTGGTGAGTCAAAGTTAATTTCAAACCCTGATTATCATACATTCCCAATGGCACACTATCACTGCACTAAAGTGAGTGAAATCTTTGTCTGGTGAGCTGCAAGATGATACAACCCATCTGACAATAAAGTACATAAACGAACAGCGTCTTTTAGATTCTTTTTAGATCTCTGAATTCAATATGAAAAGTTTATTTTTATTGCCACATCAGCAAAATCAATCAACCTTTTTAGTGTTATCTCGATTGAAAAAAAAAAAAAAAAAAAAGTGTAAATTCTACTACACAGTTTGTGAATAAATGACTCCAATGAAGAGGTTCTTTTTAATTAATGCCAATTAACTCTTGAATGAGTTTAACTCATCTGTCATAAATGGCTCACTCACTCAAGAATCAGTTGGAGTGGTTAATGAATTAAAATCTGTCATGTCAAAGTCATTAAAGTTATATCTGACTCAAACCGAACACTAAGACTCCCCATATACTTTTGGTGAAGCTTGTATTGTTAGGATTTTGATACAGATACTACTTGATACCTTTGATGCTACTCTCCATAATTAGGTGCAAAAATAAAGACATGACAAAAAGATATGAAAAGACTCCGCAACTACATTACTTTTTTTGGGAAGCTAGCTCTCCCTAGTTGAAAATATTAACCATTGATGGCTCCCGGTAGCCAGATATGACAGATGAAAAGTTGAGTATCTTTGTTCAGCAAGCAGACACGCAAACTGCTGCAAATTAAATGTAACATTCGGCAGCATGTCCTGAAAGTCACTTTCATTAAAAGTGGCAAGCGCTCTATTCTCTCACCAGCTCGCTCTCCTATTGCAGTCTTTGATCTTGAAATAACAAGTAAATAAATAAGTATATTTATCAGCTTTCTTTATTCGTTTAATTTTTTGCATTTTATTTTCATGGAAAATGACAATCTTTTCTATCATTTTGCGAGCAAAGATGGAGTTGGTGATCTAGAAGAAGAAAAAAAAAAAAGTCACGTTGCATATAAATTTCACCAAAAAGACAAGCCTCATGGATATCACAGGCAATCTGCAAACTTTACACGAGAGCTCAAATCATAGACAGTGAGCATGTTTACATCACACCATCAAAAAAAATTTAGCTTATTGAAATTGTCCTGGTTTACATGCAAACCAATAACCTGGCAACACAAGTAAACCGTGTTTACAAGACTTTAATAAATCAGGTTATTTCACGGTAGTGAGGTCAGAACAGATTAATCATTCGTGTATATGAATCAAGAGTATTGCATTTATGATGACTGTTGTGAAGTTAAAGCATTAAAAACCAAAGAGTACTTCTGTCAGCAGGAAACTTGCGGACATATCTCATGCTGTTACAGATGCAGCATTTTGACTACACTTCTGCACAAGATGAGAAAACGTTTTTAGAATTTCTTGGGTCAATACGTTTGTGATACATTTCCTCCCTAGCTACAGCAAAAAGATTGTTCCGTCTGGATGTGCTTAAATGCACAGTAAGGACACTTTCCCGTCATATAGCCTATTACATGTGCGCTTCAATAAGCCCAAAAAATAATAAAAAGAAAAGCAGGTTAATGTGTTTACAAGCCAGGGTAGAGACGAATTTGTTGAATAAAGTCATTATTTTTGCACACAAAAAATATTCTCGCCGCTTCATAACATTAAGGTTGCACCACTGTAGTCACGTTGACTATTTTAACATTGTTTTTGGACCTTGAATTGGTTTCCATTGGTTTCTGGACCTTGAATGTGGTAATTTCATTGCTTTCTATTGAGGATAAAAAAAAAAAATAAAAACATCTTGGATTTCACCAAAAATATCTTAATGTGTGTTCTGAAGATGAACAAAAGTCTTAAGGGTTTGGATAAACATGAGGGTGAGTACTTAATGACAAATTTCAATTTTGGGTGAACTAACCCTTTAAAAGTAAATAAATTAGAAAGAAGTAGTTGACCATAATATAAACATACCATGTATGGCAAAATACAGTTCGATTCCTAACCGTAGAAAACGGTCATTCTTGGTGTGAATAGGCATTTAAACACTACATGCATGAAACTAACACCCAAAATTACCTCCTTTGGGTCAGGCACTTCCAGCTTCGTTTCAGACGGTGCTTTGACCGCTATGACGGTTTGGTCTTTTAGGCTCTTTATTCTTCGGATGTCCTGATAGGTCACATAGGCATATGTGAGAAAGGTTAAGGACAAAACAGGTAATAATTAAGTCTTTCAACATATCTTCTGATATTCATTCATGTTTATTTCCTGCTATAACTAGTGAAGACAAAGAGATGATCGGTTTACATGCCACTTGAACAGATTGAATTTAGGCTCTTATTTACATAAACATTCATCAACTTGCACCATTTGTGGTAAAGAGAAGCTCAAGCATGTTTGCTTGACGCACGCGAGAACCACTGAGGTTCGTTCTCGTGTTACACAGCATGTTTGAGTTTCCGCAAGAGATTTGTTCTCATGGTTCCTAAACCGCTTGATTCATATGGAATAGTTTTACAATCTTTTTATCAACTTTTTGAAGCGTCAAAGTGTCAGTTGCGTAGCTGTCTACGGTGGGACAGAAAGCTCTCCGATTTCATCAAAAAGATCTTCATTTGTGTTCCAAAGAAGAACGAAAGTCTTACAGATCTGGAGCGACATGAGGGTGAGTAATTAATGACAGAATTTACATTTTGGGTGAACTAACCCTTTAAAGAGCAGCAGAATGGCATTTAATGTATGAATTTTGTAATAAAACTGAGAACTCAAACCAGACACTTTGTTTCATATCAAAAGTAACAAAGCTTACTGCGATTTATTGGATGGGAGGCACACTACAGATAAGGTTTAGCGAAGTTTTGTTTACACATCACCTGAAAACAGCATAGGCTCAAAGATCGAATCTTGGGATTTAAGAATCGATATAGGTTCATCAAAATGAAAACCTATTAAATTCGACAAGCCATTATTTTCAACCCAGCCCTACAACTAACGCTTACATTCGTACTCGTGCTTCTCTTTTCTGGCCTTCAGCAATCATGACACACGTGAGAAAGTACAGCTAACTGCTAGTGAAGGATATTTCTGACACTGGATCTCCTCAGTCATCTGCTGGACGTTACGTGTGCAGGTCTGAATGAGCTCATCCAGGCGTCTCTCCTCCTGAGTGAGCGCCAGCATCTCTTTGGCCAGGCTGTGACTCTGCATCGCTGGAGACGGAAGACCACCTTCCGACGGCAGACTGGAGCCACTGCAAACACCAGAGCAGAAGTCAACACTTAAAACACTTCAAATCCAAAGGTGCTACTAGAAGCTCAATTTACTAAAACTTCCAAAATAATCACTGTTGCAGAGTGTAAACCACAATTTTAAGTAACCCACAGCCATTGTATGTTGTTCTTCGACTTTTTCTTGATGAGGCGCACTCCCTCCAGCACGTTGGTGATGTCATACAGACGTCTCTTCTGGACGTTGAGCACAATGGCAGCTTTATTGAGATCTAGAACTCCATCAGACGACTGTGCCAGCAGCTGACAGAACTTTTTAGTCAAGAAGCCCAAGGATGTGTCGTATCGGGTCTTCTCCGGTGGGGTTTTGGGAGCTGAAATGTAAGAGGTCATTCAATCATTCATAACTCTGCAGCAGAAGGAAGCAGGGCTGGTTGGTGATGTAATTAGATGGCATAATTTAATATCGGTGGCTCTACACACTTATTGCATGAGCAAAACTGTGGAAAGGCAGAATGAATTTAATACCTTTGGGGACCTTCAGTTTAAGAGCTCCTTTGCGACTCCGAAGGGTTTTAGCTGGCTCGCTGTATTGGTGGTCTGTGATGTCCAGCTCCAACCTCCTTTTAGCCTGTGTCAAGAAAGGAAAAAAATAAAATAAAATAATAATAATAATATGAAAGATGACTCTTTTGGTTATACACATGTTATTTTTTCATGGTTATTAGGCTACAGTGTTAGAATAGTACGAGACTACTGTTACTACTACTCAATTTAAATTGCAGCCAAAACTAATGTGCAGAAATGCTAAAACTCTTTTACTCCATTTAGTATGCTCAATTTAAAAACAGAATGTGCATATCAATATAAAATGCATGAGTACATCAAATCTAACACACTTGTGTTATTTGTACAACTAGGTAAAATTATTGGACAACAAATCACGAAAACGGCCCAAAAACCTGTCAATATATTGTCTGTGACCATTAAAAAAAAGACTAACAGCTTGTGCCCCTAAAAGAGCATCTTCAGCAGACTGTACAGACTCATAGACTCATCTGAAAAGCAGCAGATATTAGTTTTTCATTTGCCTAGTAAGACCACTTCAAAAGTCAACACACAGATAGTAAGGGGGAAATTAAAATGGCTGTCCTCCATTACCTAAGCCTTAAACTCAGTGACCACTGAGAAACTTATAAAGGACCAATGACACTTTAGATAAATATAGATGCAGTGAAGATCTATTTTTTGCATTTTGCATGTTGCAGAAATACTCCTGTCATTATTACACGATTAATGAGAAATATATTTGATGTCATAGGAAGTGCACTTCTTAAGTGCTGCACAAATGATTCCATTCATTGCAACTTTAAACAAATAAAATGCAATTTTTTTTTGTTAGAAATTAGTTTATAAGCATAATCTGGTTTTGGTTGAATTTTAGGTCCTACATATTTGGTAACATTAACATAAGTAGCATTAACATTAGAAAAATCCTAATTGTAGCCTATATTTAGCATCACAATTTTAGTTTTATGATACTCACAATATAATTTGAATTATTCATTCATGACATTATTTAATTAGGTTTTTTTTTGTTGTAGTTCATCCCCATCTACTTTACCTATCCTAGTTCACTTCAGTTTTGCATTTGTCGTTTTTAAACTCAAAACAATATAGATTTGTAAAGTTCAAAAAAGTTGTAATTATTTTATCGTGTCCTAAAATCTAGAACATTTATTTAAAAAAAAAAGTTTGCTCTCTCAATAAGCCATTTTGGTTTCTGTAACATGAACACCATCGACCTCACGTATGTCAAATGACTTTATAAACAAATGCCAGTCAAGAGTTTTTGCAGTAAATCACGATTAAAAAAAAAAACAAAAACAAACAGTTAGCAAAGCATTCGGCTTAGCACAGAGTCCGCGAGCTCAGAAATGACTCCATCCCCCATCCTAAGACAACAAACCAGGGCCTAGACTCCACTAATTCAAGCTTTTGCGTGGAAAGCAGACTCTTATACTCATATTAGACCATATCTAGTCGTATTAAATTGCATATGGTCTATATTAGACCTACATAAAGCGATTTACAGCAACAACCCTCGAGCTTTCGAAGAAAACTTTAAAAGGCGTGCAACTGAACAACCAATCGAGTTACAAACACTACAGTACTGTTATTTTAAGTTAAAGAACAACAATACAATGCAACATCTTGTTTAATACGATTATAGTCGCACTGTCTAATACAGTTAAAGTTATATCGTAACTGCAGAGACTACATTGCGGAAATATGCATGTGTCTGTTTGTGGTAAACAATCATCATGCGTCATTACGCATTTTGAGGGACCTTCAGTAAACTTCTTAATTAGTTAAGTATCGTAAACGTGCTGATTAGTTCTGCACAATAAACCTGCCTAACGTGACTCCAGATACTGAATGCACAGAAAGCAGATCCAGCAGTAGCCATGATGACAGCAGAAGTAGGCTAAGTGGACTTAGCCTAACGACTTAACATTTGCAGGATTGAATGTGCAACACTTTAACACAGAATTAAAGCAGACATTTACCGGTGGTCGTCCTAGTGTGGGTCGCAGTCCTGTCCCATGTGTCGCTCCTTGTAGAGGAGTTGTGTACAAACTGTCAGCAGAAGCCTCGGGTACACAGACATTATTAGTGGACGGCGGTGTGTTTATTTGTATACGGGCTGCATTGGAATAAGCTGCACATCGTCGATCGGAAACCGCACTAAAAACACCGTGTTGTTCACCTCTAACAACCCCTGTTAACATAACTTGTCCTGGGACCGAGGAACCCCCCTTTCTCATGATCCTCAGAGGCGCAGGTTCCCTTTGTCCCACTTGTGATTAGAGGCTCGTTTTCTATCAAATCCGAGCGAGTGGATATAAAATAATCATAAATTATGAAAGCAGACAGTCTTAGGAATGCATAGCTGTAATATGAGTGAGATTGCTAAATCCTAAAACACCCGATGTAAGCGATTAAAATGCGATGCAAACTCCCTCTCGCTAGAGCGAAAAATGGCTCCAGGAAGCGGACAATGAAGTAGGGGATGAGGTTTACGCGCGAAAGGTCCTCCCGCGAAACTCAGATTTCCCGGGAAATATTTGAAACAGATTTGCATATGCGCAGTCATTCGCCAGCTACGTTCTGTTTTCCGCCCTTAAGTGCTGATGTGTAGGTATAGTGGAGCCAATGAAAACGCACGATGGCGGATTTTTTAATACACCGGATTGTCCTCTAGAGGGCCCTAGATATACGACACATACTGAGTGCACTACATAGTTTTTTTTTTATAAATAAATCTGGACGTTTGTATCTGAATTCTAACAGACAGATGTCGATATACCTAAATATTAAACAAAAAAGTAGATAAATCCAAGGAAGCTCGTAAAATATGCATTATATATTTAATAAATATTACTATATATTTAACAAAGCATTCGAGTGACCATTGTCATTCTTAACTAAAAGTATATATATATATATATATATATATATATATATATATATATTATATATATATATATATTATATATATATATATATATATATATAAAATTAACTTTAACTGTTTTTTTTATTTAAACTTGATTTCAGTTATAATACAACATAAATTTCAATTGCTAGTACTCAAACTAAAACTAAAATAAAAAATTAAAACAAAAACAACAAAATTACTAAAACTGTAACATTTAAATTCAAAATATTAAAATAAAAAAAACTAGTTCAAAAGAATAATAAATACTATAAAAGTATATTAATGATACTAAATAACACTGAGAGGGACTTTATTTCAAATCTTCTTCCCACCACCACCAATATATGGGTTCTGTGTATACAGTACAATCTGCATTATAGTTTTTGGAAAACTATCCAACAGAAAAATGCATTGCAACATTTGAAACACAACAGGCAAAAGTGATCAAATTAGCCATATTATGAGCTAATTAGCTACAATATACTTTACCAATGAGGACTTAAAAATCTTTAAAGCGATATTTCACCCAAAAATGAAAATTCTGTCATTAATTACTCACCCTCATGTCGTTCCAAACCCATAAGACTTTCGTTCATCTTTGGAACACAAATGAAGATATTTTTGATGAAATCTGAGAGCTTTCTGTCCCTCCATAGACAGCAACACAATTGACGCTTCAAAAAGTTCATAAAGAGATCGTAAAACTAATCCATATGAATTGAGCGGTTTAGTCCAAATATTAATCTGATGAACAGATTGAATTGAGCTTCCATATAAACCTATGAGGTTCATTCTCATGTGTTATGCAGCATGTTTGAGCTTCCGGAAGAGGTTTGTTCTCACGCGTCAAGCAGGTTCGGTTCACTGATCAATGTTTGTATGTGAATAAAAGCTAAATTAAATCTGTTTTTCATATTAAGTGATCAAGATTCTTCTGAAAATTTGGACTAAACCGCTCAATTCATATGGATTAGTTTTACAATCTTTATGAACTTTTTAAAGTGTCAAAGTGTCAGTTGTGTAGCTGTCTATGGAGGGACAGAAAGCTCTCAGATTTCATCAAAGATCTTCATTTGTGTTCCAAAGATGAACGAAAGTCATGGGTTTGGAACGACATGAGGGTGAGTAATTAACGACAGAACTTTAATTTTTGAGTGAACTATCCCTTTAAGTATGCAATTGAAGAAGAAAAAAAAACACTTTAATACAGTTTTATCTAAGAAATATGTAGGAGACATGACAGGAAATTAACACTGTTAAGAGACCTTCATTGTAAAGAAACAAAAATACAATTGTGTTTTATCTGTGTGTTTTAATACAAATTCACACTGAATAGCTCAAAACATAGTAATCAAAACACGAAAGCATTAAATGAACTTTAGCAGACCTTTCTTAATCATCATCATCAAATCTGATCTTTTTCCCTTGGAATGCTGTGATTTGCGTCTGCTGTTCCTTTCTTTTCCTGCTAGCCTCCCATGAGGGATGAAGGGACTGCTGGGGTGGTTTTGACATGTTTCCAGGTGGACCTCTGAGATTCTGGTTCTGATACTGCTCAAACTGTGACCTTCCCCACCCTGCCCCTGAAGGTCCTGCTTGCCTTTGTCCAGCAACATTAAAAGTCTGTCTGTTGGGTCTGAAAGAACCCATCTTCCTATCAGTGCCAACGTCTTGGCCTTTATATTGAGATGTTTTCATCCTACTCTCAGGACCTTTACTCTGGCTCTGGAATCGAGGAGGTCTTGACCCATCATTGTGAGACCTATACTGTGCTTTCTGAGAGGAGACGTTGGATTTGGACAAAGTTGAGCAAAACACAGACTGTAGTTTGCCGAGGCTTGTCTCCTGAGGTTTGCTGGTGGCCTCCTTGTCAGGTTTTGGGTTGCTTTTCTTTTTCTTGAATTTGCTCACTTTGCCCAGGAAGAAGTCATCATCATCACTGTCTTCAGACAGAGACGATTGCTTATGGAAACGTTCTTCTGTGCTGTCATCGAAATATTCCTTCTCTTCCTCCTCCTCGTCATCATCTGATAAATCGCTCTCTTCATCTGCCTCAAGCTTCTTGGTCTCAGGTAGGTCTTGTTTCTTTTGTGTCTTTAAGGTGATCTCCATTTCTTTGTCTGCTTTACCAACGTTCTTTGGAGGCGTAGACTTTGTGCTGCTTAGAGTTGAAGACTTTTCAGGAGAACTTTGGGTATTTGGAGCACTGGCCTCTGCATTCTGTGATTTAACTTTGACCCCTCTGGAGTTTTCTGAAAATGTTGTGATAATCTTGGATGGTGGTGATTCAAAAGCATCAGGGTCTTTACTCTTGGTTGGCTCTACAACACCAGACTTATGGATCTCAGTGGAAAAACTCTTCAATTTTTCCTCTACTGCTTTACTAACGTTCTTCAGTGGCATAGACTTTGTGCTGCTTACAGTTGAAGACTTTTCAGGAGAACTTTGGACATTTGGAACCATGGCCTCTACATTCTTTAATTTATTTTTATCCCCTTTGGATTTTTCTGAAGATGTTGTGATGATCTTGGATGGTGGTAATTCAAAAGCATCAGGGTCTTTACTCTCGGACGGCTCTACAACACCAGACTTATGGATCTCAGTGGACAAACTCTTCAATTTTTCCTCTACTACATCATCCTCCTCCTTGCTGTCATCGTTATCGTCATCATCATCTGGTTCCTCATCTTTCTCCTCTGGTTCCTCATCTTTCTCTTCTGGTTCCTCATCTTCATTCTTGGACTCCGCTATGTTTAGTCTGTCAGTGTTTTTCAACTCAGCTTTACCAGCCTTAGCTCTTTCTTCTTCAATGGCTTCTTTGACCTTCTGGAGCTTGTTGATGAAGCGGGAATGTGTGATGATACGTGCGATGGCTCTGTCCAGTGGGCTTGCCTGAGGGTCCTGCAAAACCTTCTCAAGTTCAGCGTTCTCCTGAAGTGCTGTCATGGTCACCTGATCTGGTTTAAGACTCCTTAAAGCCTTGATTTCTTTCAGGATTTCTGCTGCTCTCTCTTGGCTTTCCTTCACCTCAGATTCCTGACCCTTCTTCTTCTTCAGAGAAGCCACTTGCTCTGCCATTTTACTGATGATCAGCACCCTTGTCCTCTTCACTTCCTTTCTCATCCTGATCACCTCCATTGGGACAGCCACTGTTTCAGATGAGTCCTGTAAGAGGCATTTTTTATTCAGAATAATCTTCAAGTAAAGAGTTCTTTAGAGTAATGTTGTTTACCGCAAGAATAAAAGCATGATGTTCAAAGGAATAGTTCATCTAAAAAGGAGTATTCTGTCATTATTTACTCATCTTCATTCCAAACTTATATGCTTTCCCCCCCCCAGTGGAACACAATATTAAATTTCTGAAGTATGTAT
Source organism: Ctenopharyngodon idella (assembly GCF_019924925.1). Lineage (NCBI taxonomy): Eukaryota > Metazoa > Chordata > Actinopteri > Cypriniformes > Xenocyprididae > Ctenopharyngodon > Ctenopharyngodon idella. The sequence continues at coordinate 22,284,174 of NC_067238.1, forward strand.
CTCAGTTTTGGGGTCACGGTTCTGTACAATTTCAGTACAGTAGGGAGAATCTGTCTTGAAATTATTTATTTTATAAAGACAGCAGCTGCAAAAAATCTTATTGTGAAGGTACTAATTTGCACGGTGCATATAATTTCTTCAACTAAATTACAATACAACAAGAATTTTAAGAATTTTTATTTGATGAATAAAAAGATTGAAAGAACTGCATTTGAAATAGAAATCTTTCCTCTAAGTATTATTAAAAATTTATATTATTATAGTGTATCTGGTCTAAACTATTCTTAACTAGCAAAAAGTGAATCTGAACCATTATTATTTTTAAAATTTCAAAACTTGTTTTCAATATCAAATCCCAGGTTTTAAATTTCCTGTTTTAAGCAAATATAAATTTTCAGGTTTACAATTTCAAACTTTCTGATTATTATCTGACTTCTGGCCTCATTTTATTGTGGGAATGTGGATATGGAAACTGGCCATGGAAACTGTGAATATACAACACTTATCTATAGACAGTGTTGGCAGCTGCTTATAGTAATGACATACGTTATTATATTGTCATAATTTTCGTCAATGACGTTTGATCCTGAGATACACGTTGAATCTGACACAATATGTGAAATGGAGCAATATTTGATTCGAAAGTGTGCAGAGGGAAGCATTTTCAATAGTAAACTATCAGTCTGTTCCCCATACAAATCACATGACTTCAGAAGACGTAAAAAGAAGATTCTTCAAAAATTCTCCTTTTGTGTTCCACTCACAAAGTAACAACATGAGGTTGATTCATTTTGGTATAACTATTCATTTAACATGCATGTGAAAGCATTATTGTATTTATTAGGGTATTTGAGAAGTTAAAGTAACCTGTAGTTAGTTTTTTTTTTTTTTTTATCTATATAGCTTTGACCAATTATTTTACCTGTACTCAATCTAATCTAAAATAATTTCATAAACACCACTTAAAAATACACTTACCTCAACTGTTAATGTTTCTTCCTTCCGGCACTGATTGGTCTGTTCTTTTAATGTCTCCAGACTCGTCTTCTGGCTCTCCTGTGAGGAACCATCAGTCTCCTCTTGCTGTTCATCTGTCTTTTTGCGACTCTCCTCCTCTTTCAATTTCTCATCATCATCGTTTGATTTCTCCGAACCAACATCATCTTCATCATTACCGTGCGACATGACATTTTCTGCTCTGTCTATTGCTTGTTTTTCTGCTTTTCTTGCATTTATTCTCTCCTCTTTGAAAGCTTTGATGGCTGCTTTTATGCTTTGGATTCTCTTGCTGAACTGTGGATGTGTGGCGATGCGGGCGATGGCCCGGTCGGATAGGCTGGCCTCTTTATCCCGGCACACTTTGTCAAAGCTGATGTCCTTCTGTAAGGCGGCCTTGGTGACGCTGTCAGGAACAACAACTTTCAGTTCACGGATCTCCTCACGAAGTTTCGCTGCTCGCCTGCGGAACTTCTCTACGGCTGCCTCATTTCCTTTCTTCTTCTCCAGGGCTGTGATCTGACGGCCGAGTTTCCGGATGAGGAGCACCCTCACCCTTTTAACCTCCGCCCTCATCTTGACCACCTCATTGCTGAGGTTCAGTACTGCAGGCATCTTTATGTACTTTCTGAAAGCTGAAATGAGAAAAGCAACAGATGGTGTTTTTGGTTATGTTTTGATGTGTTTTAACATCATCATGAAGTTATGTTATCTCAACATTTAAATTTTAGCCCTGGTTCAATACTTGCTCACAGACACAAGGTCTTGGTGCACTAAAATACTACAACTACATTTTATATATATATACACACACACACACATATACAGACACACATATAATAATATATTATATAAATAATATATAGATATTATATACAGATGTGCAAATTGTGTGAGTATGTACTAACAATTTAGTAAACATGATTTATGTAATTTACGTATTACAAATGATGGATTACACACACAGTGGTAGTACTGTATTGATGTTTGTGTACATCATCTTAAACATTTTCTTAAAAAAAGGTCTTTATGTGTTAAAAGAAAATAATTCTGAGTAGATAATTACATAATGCAAAATAATCACATAATCAGGTCCATGAAACCAACACAACTCTGTGGGGGACTTACACGCAAAACAATTAACCAATCTTAATAAACATAGACATAACTTCGCCATCACTTCTAATTGCAAAACTTTTATTCAAATAATAATTTATTCTTGCGACATGTCCCAACAAATTCTTGTTTCAAGCATGGCTGAAGGCATGTGTTGGGGTGATCGAATGCGCTCTACTTATATAACGTTACACAAGGTTTACATAATATGCCAGCATGTTTTACTTGAGTATTATTATGCAAAATTTCACATCTACAGTTAATGTCAATATTAACACTCACCTCTACAAAATAATAGTGAAAATCATGCAGAAGAATTGACTGCTCAGGACGCCGCCATCTTGCCTTGCGAACGTAGCGCACGGCGTCGTTACGTCACGAGACTTCCAGAATAAAAATGGGAGGGCCTCACGCAGAGTGTTTTTATTTATTTCTTTGTGTCTGTTAGAAGGAAAACACTGACATCCTCGCATTGGCGTAGCGATGCGCATCAGTATTAGGACGCTCACGTAGTTTCCCCTCGAGTGTTTAAAGTTATAGGAATCTAAAGGGTGGAGAATGAAGCGGCGCAATGCGGACTGCAGCAAACTCCGTCGCCCGTTGAAACGGAACCGAATCACCGAGGGTATTCACAGCAGGTACGGACGGAGAACCTCTCTGGCAGTCGACCGCACCGTAATGGCGTCTCTGAACTGAGCTTGGCCGTGTATGAGCTGTCACAGTCAGATACAGATGACAGTTCAGTGTGATCATTCGCTCCGGCCTGACTGTAGTTTAGACCAGGATACCTCTGACTCCTTTCAGTAAAGCATAATATGTGTGGATGCTGGCTTTTGTGTATCATCCACGGACTTAAATAGTGCATAATTTGGGATAATAAGCATTACATTTGGTCTTGGCCATGTTATGAATGTTCTTCAGGTTGTGCAGTTGTCTTTTATAGCTATCATCACTATGTCTTGCTGAAAGATCCAGCTTGTGTTTTGGATCATGGTAACTGGTGCTTTTTGGCTGGTCACTCTTAAAAATAAAGGTTCTTTAATGGCACTAATGGTTACATGAAGAACCTTTAACATCTATAGAACCTTTTTGTTGCACAAAAGGTGTTTTTTTTTTTTTTAAGTTGTGGAAAGGTTTTTAGGGGATTAGAAAAATTTAAGAACATTTAAGAACTCTTCGCTGAAAAGTTCTCTGGAGAAACAAAAATCATTCTTTTATGGCATCACTTTGAAACCCTCCGTTTGGAATCCTTATGTATAACAGTGTACCATGTAAAAAAAAAAAAAAAACCGCTTGACCAATATTATGACCAGCTGGTAGCTGGATTGTTGCTGGTCCAATATGGTTTACCAGATACCAACTTAGCTGCCAAATGTTTATGCCACATTATTGTAATATTTTTGACACCTACGCTGTTTTCTGTAGGTGTCAGGTGAATGTTATGAAGGAATCCTAATACAAACTGATCTTGTTCTAGAAAAATGTGTAGATTAAACCCTGTGTTAAACTTGATCCTGCATGTTTTGGTTTGTTCAACTTCCACATGACGCTGTGTTGATTGAAACTTTATATCTGCGGTCCCATCTGAAATAAGTTTATATAAACATACGCTACCAAGACATACTCTGCCAAGACCTCATTTTGGCTAAGTATATTTGCATAGTTTTAACATGTGGGGTTCCCACAGTTACAAAAACCCCTGAAAATTGTTAGGAAAAAGACTGGAAAGAGTCATGGAAATGTCTATAGTGAATGTAAATTTCTGTGGTTATGCTCTGCATGGATGTTTACATAAGACTCTTTTTGGAGACTTTTGCTCACAAATAAGTAATATATATATTATGGGCAAATGGAAAAGTAATTGAAATTCATTTATAAAAAGGGTTTGCCTAAGATGTAGACATTGATACACTACCAGTCAAAAGTTTGGAAACATTACTGTTTTTAATGTTTTTGAACAAAGTCTCTTATGCTCATTAAGGCTGCATTTATTTCATAATAAATACAGAAAAAACAATAATATTGTGAAATATTATTACAATTTAAAATGATGGTTTTCTATTTTAATATACTTTAAAATATAATTTATTTCTGTGATGCAAAGCTGAATTGTCAGCATCATTACTCCAGTCTTCAGTGTCACATGATCCTTCAGAAATCATTGTAATATGCTGATTTATTATCAATGTTGGAAACAGTTGTGCTGCTTAATATTATTTTATAACCTGTGATACTTTTTCAGGATTCTTTGATGAATAAAAAGTTAAAAAATATCAACATTTATTAAATTGAAATCTTTTGTAACAATATACACTACCTTTCAAAAGTTTGGAGTCAGTAATTTTTTTTTTTTTTTTTTGAAAGAAATTAATACTTTTATTCAGTGTTAAATTGATAAAAAGTGATAGTAAAGATTTATATTGTTAGAAAAGATTTATATTTTGAATAAATGCTGTTCTTTTTAACCTTTTATTCATCAATGAATCCTGAAAAAAGTATTACAGGTTCCAAAAAAATATTAAGCAACACAACTGTTTTCGACATTGATAATAACTGAGAATCAAATCAGCATATTAGAATGATTTCTGAAGGAACATGTGACAGTGAGGACTGGAGTAATGATGCTAAAAATTCAGCTTTACCATCACAGAAATAAGTTATATTTTAAAGTATATTAAAATAAAAAACCATAATTTTAAATTGTAATAATATTTCACAATATTATTGTTTTTTCTGTATTTATTATGAAATAAATGCAGCCTTAATGAGCAGACGAGACTTCGTTCAGAAACATTAAAAACAGTACTGTTTCCAAACTTTTGACCGGTAGTGTATATTGTTATGTTTCTTATGATTTCTCTTGATCTGGCAGTACCTTTCTGTACCTGAAGTTCCTGGTCGTTTGGGCGCTGGTTCTGCTGGCCGATTTCGTGCTGGAGTTCAGGTTCGAGTATCTGTGGCCTTTCTGGCTCTTCATCAGGAGTGTTTATGATTCCTTTAGATATCAGGGATTGGTGAGTATTTGAATCCCCAGTGTTGTGTAATTGAGCAACTAATGGATGACTGTCTTCTTGGTCCTTTGTAAACCAGTCTTGATGTCTTTGAGTGACATGTTCTACACTGGTTAAATCGATCATCTTATCCCACAGGCGTTCTCTGTGTTCTTTGTGTGTGTCGCATTCACATCAGACATCATCTGCCTCCTGTTCATCCCCAAGCAATGGCTGTTCTTCGCCGCCAGCACGTACGTCTGGGTACAGTACGTGTGGCATACAGGTAAGTCAGCATTGCTCAAGCCCCGTCTGATTTTCCATGAGTATCTTTTTAGGACACTTACACATTAGAGCTCATTGAATGTTAGAGAATGCTGGGAATCTATTGATTGGATGGGGATGGTGCGTGGCAAGTGTTTGCGAAAGTGATGTTCCATCATGCAACTGAAATTTGCAGGCTTTGCCATAGGCATCCATTGACCAATGAAAACTGCAGACATGTGGATCCAGTTGTGCTTCCAGAAACCCAATTTATTCCACATTCCTGTCTGAAAGGCAGAGGTTTTGCTAGTGTGTAAAGTGCCCAAAAGCCTTTTGTCACTGATTATTCAGTGGCATAATTCAGGAGCATTCTGCTAAATATTACACAACTATTCAATTCCCTGGCAGTTACTAGAGAGGGAGATGTTGAAAGGGCTTTTCTTATGCAAACAATCCCTTTTAGATCTCTCTGGATAGTCATTTATCTTGAATATGTTTGATGATTGCATAAAAGAATAATGAGAATTGTTTCTTCCCCCCCCAAAACACTTGTTGGTGATTGACATTATAGTCGTATACCGTTCAAAAGTTTGGGGTTGGTCAGGTGTTTTTATATATGTGTATATATATATATATGTATATATGTGTGTGTTTTTGAAAGTCTTTTATGTTCACCAAGGCTGCAATTATTTGATCAAAAATACAGTAAAACAGTAATATTGTAAATTATTACAATTTAAAATAGTAATTAATAATATAAATGTTTTGTTTTAATATATTTTAAAATGTAATTTATTCCTGTAATGCTAAAGCTGAATTTTCAGCATCATTACTCCAGTCTTCAGTGTCACATGATCCTTCAGAAATCATTATAATATGGTAATTTACTGCTCAAGAATCACTTCTTATTATTATCAATGCTGAAAACTGTTGTGCTGATACATTTTTCAGGATACTTTGATAAATAAAAAGCTCAAAAGAACAGTTTATTAGAAATAAAAATCTTTTGTAACCTTTAAATGTCTTTACTATCACTTTTGATCAATTTAATTAATCCTTGCTGTATATTATATTATAATATATTATATTATATTTATATTTTACTTTTTATTTTTATATATTTTACTATTGTCTTTAATAATATAAAAAATTCTATTTTATTTTATATTTATCTAGAATTTTTTTAATTTGCATTGTTCTTGCATTCCACGTAAAAAGTCTGGCAAGTAAAATAAAAAATGTACTAGCCAGTGGTGACTCAAGCTTCAGTGTGTCTGTAGAGGGTTGGCTCCTGTCATTATATGTCCTTTTCTTGGATCGATTCATTGATGCCTCAGGAAAGAGGAGGAAAAGAATTGCTGACACTGAGTGATTGTTCCTTGAAAACTGTTTCAATATGCCTTGAGCTGTGACTGTGATTGCTCCTGCTGACACACGACTTGCAGCGCGTCTCAACAAGAGAGGGTGCTTTCAGCAAGCTGGGGTTTTGTTTGCAGCCTAGAGCTTGTTTTGTGAAACCTGTGTGACGTTATTGATCTGCCAAACAACCAGTGGCCTTTTATACAACCCCTCAGATGTCTGATGACCCTGAAGGTCACTAATGGGCTACAAGTAATTTATAGTTTGAAGAATTATGCATTCCTATATATACGCCACAAGAATGTCACAACTATTAACAGCAGGTTAGAGATCAAATGTCAACTGTTATACATAGTTTATCTATTTTCTTTTTTTACAGAACGAGGTGTGTGTCTGCCCACTGTGTCTCTCTGGATTCTTTTTGTCTACATCGAAGCAGCTATCCGGTTCAAGGATTTGAAACATTTTCATGTAGATCTTTGCCGTCCATTTGCAGCTCATTGGTAAGATTTGTTCGACGCTTACTTGCCTTCATGTCATTCCAAACCTATGTGATTTACTTTCAGTTATGGAACAAAAGAGGAGAAATTCTGAAGATAGTTCACCCAAAAAAAGTTTTCTTTCTTCTGTTGAACACAAAAAAGATATTTTAAAGAATGTTGGTAACCAGACAGTTGACGGCACCCATTGACTTCCATAGTAGAAAAAAAAAAATATTGACAACTATCCCCTTACAGGGGTCCTGTTATGCTTTTTTTTTTTTTTTTTTGGACATTTTCCACTTTCTTTAGTGTGTAATGTTGCTGTTTGAGCATGAAAAAGGTCTGCAAAGTTATAAAGCATGAAGTCCACTCCAAAGTTTTCTTCCAGGAATGTACAAATCACAATATTCCTTATTTAAATAATTCCCGCTCAAGGCATATGCAAAAAAAGTGGCGAAGCCTGGTTGAGTTGCGTTAGTATTGGGTTGGAACTCACGGTTATGGTAAGGGGCGTGACATTTCCGAAACCGCTCAAAGTCGTTGACCAATCACAACACACTGGTCCAACCAATCCGAGCACACCACGCTTTTCGGAAGGCGGGGCTTCATTGAGACCAAAACTAAACAGAGCACTACAGACAGATTGGGAAGAGAGGTGTTGCAATGTAAAATATGTGGGAAAATAATGGTTTTTTTTTTGTTTGTTTGTTTTTTTTTGAGCATATAAGCATTAAAACCTACTCTAATAGACCCAAAAAACAAAATCAAGACTTTGAAAAAGGGTATAATAGGTCCTCTTTAAAGATTTTTGAAGTGTCTCTTGAAGCACAAAGTCAGACCACATTTCTGTTTCACAATTTTTATTTTTTATTATTAAACATGTAGTCAGTAGCTGACGTAACTGTACTACTAATAGCGCAGCAGTCAGCTTTGTATTTGTAAACACACTCATGGCGTCTCCATAGCAGCACATGGGAGTGTTGCCATTATCTGAAGGTGTCTGATGTTGAGTCATCACTAGTTGTAGCAAATTTTTTTTCTGTGTTCTATAACATGTTGTTCAAACCCTTTCATTGCAGCATTGGCTATCCAGTGGTAACACTGGGCTTCGGCTTCAAGAGTTACGTGAGCTATAAGATGCGTCTGCGGAAGCAAAAAGAGGTGCAGAAGGAAAATGAGTTCTACATGCAGCTTCTACAGCAGGCCCTGCCACCAGAACAACAGATGCTTCAGAGACAGGAACGAGAGGCAGAGGAGGGTAAGATCACCATTTGACCATTTTGATAATACAATCTTCTTTTTTTTTTTTTTTTTTTTTTTTTAATAATTTGTTAAAACTTTGAATCAAAGACAAATAATGGGTCATTCAAAAATCGTTAAGGCACTGATGTCACAACCATGATCTCATTGCCATATGATTGATGACCATTCACATTCAAAACTTTGAGGTCAGTTAGACATTTTTTTTAAAGGGGTCATGAATTGAGAAATCCTAAATTTTTGACATAAGAGGTCATTGTACTTTAAAAAATATCCTGTAAATTCCAGAACTCAAAACTTATGAGTCCCAAAACAGGTTTTATTGAGATCAAGCTGCCAAAATGACTTGTTTCATATTTTGTCACATTATGACGTAATAGTGCGACAAAGGCAGAAAAGGATCAACAGCTATTTATGCATCATTGCCTCTTTAGCCCCGCCCACCGATTCACGCATGTCATGTAGTAGTAAATAAGAGAGAGACACAAACACAGGATTACTCCAGCAACAAAACAATAGAGATGCCTCTGAAGTGCCAAGTTGTTGAAAAACAAATTCTTTGCATTGCCTCTCTTGTGATCCTAACATTAGGAAAGCGTGAATGACTTTTATTTTTAACTAAGTTCAAGATCGCATCAGTAAGACACTTCGCTTGTTCGCTTCATTTTTAAACAACACAATTCGACGCTGTGTTTTCAGAGTAACTGAAAATAAAAGATGATACAGTGCCGACTATTAGATCTGACAGTAACAGTATTTAAGTAAGTGTAAGTAACAGTATTTTTACCATGTTTCACTATTGCTTTGTCTGTTACAGATAGTTTTATATGTACTGAGTATTTATACTGCAGTGCCATAGTCAAACTGTGAATAGTTGTGATTTGCTGTTCTTTCCTTTGCTTTGGCATTTATGGGGTTAATGCGTTGGATTATTGGATACGGAAGAAAGCACGTAGAGAACGCTGCTTTTGTTCTTGTTTTGATCTAAGCCATTCGTTGTAATCCTGAATAAAAGCTTCAGTGAGCAAAATCTGTTTTGTCATCAGTAAGACATTAACACTTTTCATTTTATTTAAAACAAGACCCTGCAAATGACAATGTATATGTTTTTCACTTTATCGAAAAGGGTGAACAATTAATAGCCTATAAGAGTGACAGTGCGACAAATGATGGTACATTCATTCATAATTCGTTTACACACAACACTGTAAGATATCCTGTCAACTATAACTGTGGTAACTCCAAATACTTAAACTTTATTTGCCACAACCAAGTCTTATAATGCATATGTAATATGCATAAATGTTTCACAATGTTCAACAAGATATTTTTCAACATCTGAAGTTTTCAAAACAATTCCATACGTGTAATGGAGGGGAAGTTGAAAATTATTTTAATATGCAAAACTGTTAACCCAATCATAGCAAGGGCATTTACTTTCAAGTCTGCAACCTGCCTATCAAAAAGGTGTGTTTTGAGAGAGTCACAAACAGGATAGAAAATAGTTTATTACTTCTAAATTAGGATGGTTTTTTAATGTAAAAAATCTTGATAACATTATAAGTGGACCTCAGAGAATATTATAAAATTAAAATGCAGTTCATCACCCCTTTTAAAATTTTTTTTATATTTTTATTCCACAAAGATAAATTAAATTGATCAAAAGTGACAGTAAAGACATTTATAATGTTTCTGTTTCAAATAAATCATGTTCTTTTGAACTTTCTATTCATCAAAGAATCCTGGGGGGAAAAAAGTATCTCAGGTTCAACAAAAATAGCAGCACAACTGTTTTCAGTATTGATTATAATAAGAAATTTTGCTTGAGCAGCAAATCAGCATATTAGAATGGTTTCTGAAGGATCATGTGACACTGAAGACTGGAGTAATGACTGCTGAAAATTCAGCTTTGCCATCACATGACCTTTTCAGATATATTTAAATAGAAATAATTTTAAATTGTAATAATTTTTTACAATATTGCTGCTGTATTTTTGATTAAATAAATAGTCTTGGGGAGCATAAGAATTTTTCACAAACACATTTTTTCAATCTTATTGACCCCAAACTTTTGAACGAAAGTGTATTTTTTTGTATTAAATTTAATATAGTTTTTTTAAAACTATTATGTGAAGCAGTACAATAAACTTTAAATGTTTCTGACTACATTGTCACTTAATCTTTGTTGCATGACTTATTCAACAAGTGGAAATCAGTTATCATCATAAACATGGTTATTTTGCATTTTTATTACAAATATGTTCAAAGTCCTGATTGATATCACACAAGGGTTATTCATCACACTGGGAATGAAAGGGTCAACTTTAGTGCATTGCATTGTAAGATACAGTACTCCAAGCTGTGTGCTTTGGATGTTTACCACACATTTTGACTAATGTTTGTTATCTGGAAATTCCATGCTTGCAGAAAATTTTCATACTGTGCACATTATTCATAGTGCATAGTCGTATGGTACTACTACAAAGCCCATTGATTTGCATGATTCTTTCCAATTTGTATTTTTCATTTGTAGTCATAGCAGTCTTACAACATTGCCTTGTAATCTTAAAATCTCTCTTTCATTCATTTGGCAGCCACCTCAAAAGGAATGTCTGAAGCAGACTCTGTGTTAGTTGCTCAGAACGGCACTGCTATTACCAAGAAACTGCCGATGTCTCTGCCTGAACTGGAGTATAAAGAGAAGGGGAAAGATGGGGGAAAAGACAAAAAACAGCAGCAGCACAGCATAGGAATAAACAACAACATCTTACAGACTGTGGATGCTAAACTACAGGACATTGAGTATATGGAGAACCACCTAAACACTAAGAGACTCAACAACGAGCTCAGCGGCAGCGCAGAGAACCTGTTCCTAAAAGAGGAGGTAGGCGGTGGAGGAGGAAGCTCTGCCCCCTCCAAACATTACAAAAACTCCTCCCCCCATAGCCACAACTCCACCAATGGCAGCGTACCATCCTCCTCAACCAGCAGGAGTGAAAAGAAACAGAAGTGTGCAGGGAAGAACCTTGCACCTCACAGAGATCTGATGGAGAACTGTATACCTAACAACCAGCTCAGTAAGCCAGATGCATTAGTGCGGTAAGACTCCTCATGCAGCAACTACTATGGTCTGATTGAGCCATTGGAGTGTGTTCGTCCTGTTTATTCCCTTTTTCTCTGTTTGTCAGGCTTGAGCAGGACATAAAGAAGTTGAAGGCTGACCTGCAGGCGAGCAGACAGGTGGAGCAAGACCTGCGCAGTCAGATCAGCTCTCTGAGCAGTGCCGAGAGGAGCATGCGCTCTGAGCTGGGGCAGCTCCGCCAGGAAAATGAGTTGCTGCAAAACAAGTGAGACATCAGCAACTTGAAGCACAATAAAATTAGTTACTAATATTTGCCAAGACAAATTTTAAACTGGGGACACGAAGGCCCTGCCCCAAATGGCACCCTAAACACTCACGGTCTTTCTATGAGTCCGCACTTTTGAAAGTGACAAGTGAAGGCCAAGTATGGTAACCCATACTTGCAATTTGTCCATTTACCCCATCCAAGTTAGTGCACACACATTAGGAGTAGTGAGTAGTGAACATGAACCCATTGCGAACTATGGACACACACCCGAAGCAGTGGGCAGCCATTTTGCTTGGCGCCTAGGGGGTGATTGGGGGATAGATGCCTTGCTCATTGGCTGGGAATCGGACTCAGGTCTCCCGTGTGGCAGGCGAGAATTCTACCACTGAACCACCAATGCTTACCAATGCAATGTAACGCCACTTTGACTAGAAATAGAATCGGGTAGAATTCTGCTGCGGACCTCGCTTCAGTGCAGGCTCAGCAAAAGTGCATATCGAGGGCGCATATCGACCGCAAAGCTCTCAAGCATCCTTCTGAAACTTAAAATGACAAATGGGTCTAGACCGTAAGTGCATATGAAGTGTGCTGTTTGGGACAGGGCCAAACTCTGATTACCTGGGCCACTAGTCCATGGTGTTTTTAACTGAGGACGGATAGTGTCAGTTAATTAAAATCACCATTAAATCAAAATAGTCAATCACAGCAATAGCAAACCACAACGATCCAATCTAGTCCTGTTAGACAAAATCAAGTTTCACTTGGATACACGTTACAATATGGAAGACAAGATGATCGCAACTTCCATTTCATGCTGACTTTAAATATGTAAGATTAAAAATTCATCATCGATATCACAAATCATTGTGAATAGTCAGTCCGTATCAGCGCTGAGAATTGTAACAGCTTGCAGGTAGGGACAATAATTTACGCCTGCATAAAGACCATTTAACTAAAAAATACAGTGAAGAATTAAAATGGGTATTTAGTTAGAGTGTTGTTATTGTATACCAAAATGAATAAAAATAGTTTCCAATGATCGAAATAAAGCTGAAAAATATTAGATTAAAAACTAATGAAAATAGAAATGTTGTCTTGGCAACTAATGAAATAAAGTAAGTTGAAGTACTAAAATTAAAATAAATCACATCACTTCAATGAAAACTGAAAATAAAAATTCAAGCTCATTCAAAATATTGATACATTTTATAATAGTATATAAATACTGATTTGGACATAACCAGTTAGAGATTGTTTTTTGACCAGTAAATCCCATCAGTAATCATTTTTTAATAATAAATTATATATGTATAGCACCTTTCATACTTAAAATCTCACATTTTAAAAAAGCTCAAATACTTTTAAGAAAACTGTTATAATAATAAAAAAAGGTCTGTTTCCAAGGACCCTAATTTAATGCTAATTAGCAGTGTTGGGGAAAGTTACTTTTAAAAGTAATGCATTACAATATTGTGTTACTCCATAAAAAAGTAACTAAATGCATTACTTAGTTACTTTTTATGAAAAGTAATGTTACATTACTTTTGCGTTACTTTTTCTCACCTGGGCTGGGATTGTTTGTTTGTTTTTTAATAACAACAAAAAAAAGTTATATTTTTGGCAAATGTAAAGGCCCTTTCACACCAAAAGTGAAATGAATAAGCTTCAGGCTGATCACAAATGTGATGTTTATCTAAAGTCATTTTTGCTTATTAGTATGTTTAAATTGGATCATCGAAGGTCAGCAGCAAATACATTGGTTAATAAAGTGAGATTACATAAAGTATATTTGTTTAATTTAATATATTTAATTATTGCAGGTTTGTGCAATATTCTGGGATTGCATTTCACTGTTTTTATTCATTTTGAGGAATATTGACTCTGTTTTTGTGCAAGTGAGATGAGTAAATGCTCACATTTAATCTAGAACTACAAAGTCATATTTACACACAGCACCTCTACATTTACTCACGATTTCTCAACATGGGGACAGATGAGTTGTACACTAAAACATGAGAAAACAAAGTAATTTGCATTACTTATTTGAAAAAGTAACTCAGATATTTTGTTATAAATTTAAAAGTAATGCATTACTTTACTAGTTACTTGAAAAAGTAATCTGATTACGTAACTAAAGTTACTTGTAATGCGTTACCCCCAACACTGCTAATCACTACCTGGTTTTTCTCTTCCTTGTATCCTCAGATGCACATTTCCATCTCTCTACCTGCAGTTGTTTGTGCCAGTGTTAATTATGTGTCTCACTGTCTTAGGCTTCATAACGCTGTGCAGGCCAAGCAAAAGGACAAGCAAATGATTGTGCAGCTGGAGAAGCGGCTCAAGGCAGAACAGGAAGCGCGAGCCGCAGTGGAAAAGCAGCTTGCAGAAGAGAAGAAAAGAAAGAAGATGGAAGAGGCTACAGCTGCACGTGCTGTCGCTCTGGCAGCTGCCTCCAGGTGAGACCGATGAATAACTCACCCAGAAATATTGTTCCATCTCCATATATTCTTACAATTTTTCTGTGGAATAAACTTTAACTGATAATATGGAGCACTGTGTGTGTTTGTGTCTTGTTTTATTATGTCTTTGCATTGGTGGGCTTGACTTTCACTTCCATTCACAGAGGGGAATGCACGGACTCGCTGAGGAATCGCATACGTGAGCTGGAGTCGGAGTGCAAGAAGCTCAATCACGACATGAAGCTAAAGGAGGAACAAATCAGAGAGCTCGAGCTCAAAGCGCAAGTAAGCCAGAACCCCTGCTGATGTGGTGGTTTCCCAAGAGCAATATTTGGCAATAAAGCTTTCAGGAATAGATGAGTCACATTGTGGTTCAGATTTTTTTTTTTTTTTTTTTTCCCTTTCCCAAAAAAAAGTTCTATACATTTAAAATCAACATGAAATCAAAATGGACCTTTTTAATTATTTAAATCTCGTAATTCTGACACTTTTTCCTCACAATTCTGACTTTATAACATGCAATTGCAAGTTTATGTCACACAGTTCTAAGAAAAAAGTCAGAATTGCGTGTTATAAACTCTATAGTTATAAAGTCCAATTCTGAGGAAAAAAGTCAGAATTGCTAGTTTATATCTTGCAATTTTGACTTTATAACGAGCAATTGCGACTATATCACGCAATTCTGACTTTATAACTCGCAATTGCGAGTTTATGTCACGCAATTCTGAGAGAAAAGTCAGAATTGGAAGATAAAAAGTCGCAATTACCTTTTTATAGTTTTAAATTCAGTGGCAGAAACAAGCTTCCATAGATTTGGCCTAATTCCTGGGACAAAATGTTTATCCTCTACACAATTGGCTGCAAACTCATATTCTAGTCTGGAAGCAGCTTCATACCGTTCAGATGGGAAAAAAAATCTCACCCAACAGTTTTTCCCTACAATGTTTCATTCAGCAATTACATCAAATTATGGACTTTAAATAAGTTGTGAATGTTGTTTCATATTGACTGTTTCAAATCTTTTCTTCAACTAAGAAGTAATATGCTTCCTCATCTCTTTGTTTCTCTATGTGCAGGAGTTGCGTAAATATAAGGAGAATGAAAAGGACACAGAGGTTCTAATGTCAGCACTGTCGGCCATGCAGGACAAGACCCAGCACTTAGAGAACAGTCTGAGTGCTGAGACCAGAATCAAACTGGATCTTTTTTCAGCACTCGGAGATGCCAAGCGACAGCTAGAGATTGCTCAAGGTCTGCCCTCTTCCTGTCTTAATAGAGCTCTGTATCTATACTAGGCATGTGATGGTATAAAATTATGTTGAGATAATTGCTGAAGCTTTTATCATGGTATACATTATTATCATGATATTGAAATAAGTTGCAAAAAAGAGAAACTTTAACCATAAGAACCGAACAACTATAACAGAAAGAACTGGATAATTTACAATTAAACAATACACAAAAATGTATAAACATGTTTCAAACAGATTAAAGTGCAAAATAATTATAAAGAACAAAAGGTAACACTTTACAAATAAGGTCACCTTGGGTGTGCATTATTTTCTAATAATTGAATGGTCCGGAGTCAATTATTTCGCTTATGCTACGGTTACCACACCTCAAGACACTGTTCAGATGTTGTATTTCAAGACATTTGTCAGGTTTTTGTCCTTAAAACACATTGTGTGTGGGACTAATTTTTTACGCATCTCACCCCAAGCTTCTGTTGCAAATTCCGTAACGTCATTTCAGAATTAGCAACGGAGGCTTGAGCCATTGATAACAGACTAATACAGTTATTAATGCAGTTCAGAGAGAGAGAGAGAGAGAGAGAGAGAATAAGCATGTGAATTAGCCTTCCTGAGTCTGTGCGTCTCTCACAGCAGCCGTGTCTCTACTAATAGCGAAAGTGTAAGTTTATCTACCTCAAAAACTGCACAATTATTACCTCGCTGGTGAGAAATGTCATGTAGCTTTTTAAGTTGCTAAACTATTTTACTGATTAATTTGTCAGAGCAGTGCAGACAACATGTGTTGTCTGTGTGTGTGTGAGTGAGTGAGTGAGTGAGTGAGTGAGTGAGTGAGTGAGTGAGAGAGAGAGAGAGAGAGAGAGAGAGAGAGAGAGAGAGAGAGAGAGAGAGAGAGAGAGAGAGAGAGAGAGAGAGAGAGAGAGGAGAGAGAGAGAGAGAGAGAGAGGGGGAGAGAGAGAGAGAGAGAGAGAGGGGGAGAGAGAGAGAGAGAGAGAGAGAGGGGGAGAGAGAGAGAGAGAGCGGGGGGGGAGAGAGAGAGAGAGAGAGCGGGGGGGGGGAGAGAGAGAGAGAGAGAGAGAGCGGGGGGGGGAGAGAGAGAGAGAGAGAGAGAGCGGGGGGGGGAGAGAGAGAGAGAGAGAGAGAGCGGGGGGGGGGGAGAGAGAGAGAGAGAGGCGGGGGGGGGAGAGAGAGAGAGAGAGCGGGGGGGGGGGAGAGAGAGAGAGAGAGAGAGCGGGGGGGGGAGAGAGAGAGAGAGAGAGAGAGAGAGAGAGAGAGAGAGAGAGAGAGCGGGGGGGGGAGAGAGAGAGAGAGAGAGCGGGGGGGGGGAAAACCATGAAAATAATTTGTCGCTTTTATCCTATTGTTTACTATGTTTATTTGCTTGGTCGGTGTTGGTGTGGGTTTTGTTTCTTTTGCCAATCAGATTCGAGTATCAGCAGCCCCGCAGTATAACTAAAGTTAACTAATGGAACCGAACAATAATAAAGAATCAGAACATTTTCAGTCAATATCCAGTGCATGTTGTAGTCCGGGTAAATAGGCCTGTCACGATAACTACTTTTTGTTGTGCAATATATTGTTCCCGAAATAATTGCAATAAACAATAATATTGTCATTTTAAGACTGAATATATATAATCATAATATAACAGCATAATAATGCAAGCAGACCTACACATTTTCAAATGACAACCATTTAATTCTTTAGATCTAACTGCAAATGTACAAAAGGCACTATGGAGACTTTTCTATTTACAGGTTTTTCCCTGACCTTCTTTTCTCAGTAAAGTAAGGGCACACTATTGCTCAAAACACAAACCCCTACTTAGCAGTCAGATGTCCGTATGAACAAAGACATTTATATTTGCACTGGAACAGTGGATTGCGGCTTTGAAATCTAGAGCATTTGGACTTGTTCTTCCAAACTGTCTGTAGTTGTCAGGAAAACACTATAATGCCTCAAATAACGCCTTTTTTCACCTGTCGATGACTGCTCTGTGTAGGAACTGCAGATGACAACATGATTGGCAAAATGTTGGTGACATTCATTATCATGTAAACTTAATGGACGATATATTGCGTCACCAAAAATTGAGGTCATGTAAATATATTGCGCGATAAGTCGATATATTGATTATTGCGACAGCCAAAGGCCCACGGGTAAAAATGTTTGTTTGAAAAAAAATATATAAATAGCCTATTACGTCTTTAAGTATTTGGTGCAGTGATAAACACCATTGTGAATACAAAAATCTGAATGGCTGTTTAAAACATTTAAATACTGTTCAGAAACAGAAAGTAGCACAGCTGCTTTGTTTACTGAGTTATTAGTGTAACGGCTGCATTTCTGCTGTTCCATCAGCGCCATCTGCTGTCAGAGAGTGAATGTGCATTTTCATTCAGTGCATCTCCTTCACTTTTTCGCCATGCTGCTCATGCGTGTTGGGCTTGTGTCTCTTTGACTCAGCATACATAGTATTGTACATTTTAACCGGTCTAATCTATACTATATTTCTGCTTCCGCTCTCACTAACCTATTGTTTTTTTGCCCTGCTCCCAGGTCAGATTTTGCAGAAGGAGCAGGAGATAAAAGAGTTGAAGCAGAAGATCGCAGAGGTCATGGCGGTCATGCCCAGCATCACCTACTCGGCAGAGACCAACAACATGACCCCTGTGACCCCACATTACTCCTCCAAGTTCATGGACACCAGTCCATCCAGCTTGGACCCCAATGCCTCCGTCTACCAGCCGCTCAAGAAGTGAATGTTCACACACACGGCGTCCACTTTGCTCTTTGATTTGTCTAAAAGTTCAGTATGCAAACCAATAGGATGGGGTTGTATTTTTGTTTGATTTACCCCTCCTCTGACTCTTCTTTGTTATTGCTAAAAATAAGTGGAGGATTAGAGGGAGAAAAATGGATGTCACATTAACAAGAACTGCCCTCCTGGTGTTTAAGGTTATTTTTGAACCTAAATTCTTTTCTTGGTAATGGCACTTCAGTCTGTTGTGGTTCTTTTGTCATCCTAAATCTGTTTTGTGAGGTCTTAATGAAGACCTTTCACGATTTTATTAGTACCTCCTCATCTTTGTGTTGAATCTGAACAGTTTTATGTGCCAGATAATGGTGGCATGACTTCTTTTACTTCCCTGGTGTAAACGTACATATTTAAGTTCATTGAATGTAAAAAGAAAAGGGAAAAACGTATTGAAATGAGGCACGAGTATTTGTGATGGAAAAAATGTCGTGTTTGTTGCAATGGAGTGATTAAGAATGCATTTCAGTTTAATTATGACCATAGTATTGTGCATCTGTTTTTGGGGAGGTAAAAAATCATTTCATTACAGATGGATCTGAATTGGATATATTTTTGGGTTTCTATAAACCAAATTTTCCGTTCCTCCCGATGCTGTTTTCCAACATGTCGAAGACACGATAAAAACCCACGTGTTTAAAAAGGGACTGATCTTCACGTTGTATTTGTTGACAAAAATGCTGCATAAATATTTGGGAATGTTGTTGTATTTTGCAGTCAATGCAAGTCCTTTTTGTTACCGGACAAAATTGAAATAGAATTTAGTTGAAACCAGTTGAAAAGCTGAACATATGATGTCTTGTTTGCCAGTTGTTATGTTACTCAGTGCCTTGAATTATCTTGTTTAATATATTCTCTCACACCTCCCATGCCATGTTCACCCACTCCTAGAATCAATCTGATTGGTCAGCATACCACATGACTTGTTTTTCCCAAGCGTGGCATTTAAAATCATCTGCCCTCTTGTTGCCATGTGTTCCGTGAGGAGAAAAAATGTACAGGTAACAGCAAGCCCACTTGTTATCAGTGGTCCACTATGTCTCTAATTTACATTAACATATTCATTGCATTTTATAATATTTGCTGAATGGTTTGATTTTGGTCAAACGTGCCAATTTTTTCTCCCCTGCACCATTTAATTTCATTGAGGATAATGCAAACTATACATGCATCATTTTATAGAGGAAGTCACTGCAGATAACACCTAAAATCAATCCATTAATGTTTCATTTTCATTAAAAATTCTACTTCACATTTCTTCTTCATTGGTTTAAGGATTGTGTCATGATGCAGACAGAATATGCTTGTTTGGTTTAGTCCTTGTTTTACAACAGGGATTTCTTTTTTATTTGTCTACCTTGGGAAAGTATTACTGTGGATTGCATTTGGTGTTTTTATGGTAAACTTTGTGGAGAGTAAAAAAAACATGCCTTTGTTTCTCATTGTTTGAATTTTTTTAAAAGAACCAAGCTAAAGTGTGTGTGTGTGTGCGCAGAGGTGTAAAAGTACAAAGGGGGAAACTTAATTTTTACTCCTTTTAATGTCATTTGGCCTTCTAAATACTTGATAGCATAATAAATGCGTAATAAATCTTTACTTATTTTTACACTTTCGCAAATGTTATGTATATGTACAGAAATCAAAGAAACCAATTTTAATCCAAGATTTGATTGACTTTTTGTTAGATAAAACTAAAACCATAAAAAAAACATTTCATTATTTGAAATAAAATAAACATTAACTGAAATTAAATAAAAAAAAAACATATTTTATTTCAGCCAAGGCAGCATTTCTCATTTTTGTTTAGTTTAAGGTCTTAAAAAAAAACTAAAACTAAAAATTGTAATTTAGTCAAATCTATATAGACATATTAAAAAAAAACTAATAAAAATTACAAAAACGTAAAATTACTAAAACTTCAAAAACTTACTTGAAATTCAAATAAAAACAGAAAATACATATGAAAAATCTAATTCAAAATATTAACAAAAACTACAGCAGTGATTCTCAACCCAACTAGGGGTCCTTAGAAAACTTTTGGGGGCCGCAGGACAACTAAAAATGATTCTGATGAATACTTTGTTATTAATACAATTAATATTAATAAAATCAAATTTTATTAAAATGCTAAAAAAGAAGAAAAGTTATTTTTTTCCTCCTAAAGTTTTTTTTCTTTCTCTCTCTCTCTCTCTCTCTCTCTCTCTCTCTCTCTCTTTAAAGTATTGTCATAAAAATACTGACAGATATAACTTACAGAGGGGCCTTCAAATTGTGTTGGACGGTGGTGGACATTCGAGCCAAAAAGATTGAGAACCACTGCTCTCTACAGTCACCACGGCATATATGACCTAAAAATGTTTTTTATTATAACCATAGTGGAAGATAATAGTTTACTTGAGTTGTCGTGTTTCATAATTCCTTCAAAATAATCTGTAATGTTGACCCAGAGTCCCAATAGAGGACGATTTCTTCTACATCCACACGAGGGCGACAAAGATATCAATAGATCTCTATATTCGTGTCACTTGTTTTTCGTGTCTGTCTTGCTATTCTGCGAGACACTGACGGCGACCTAAACCTTATGAATGTTGACTTATCATCGAACATTATAGGGAGCGAGGTATAAAGGCATTAAGCCACATATGCCAGGTTCCTTCATACAAGCCACTGTCTGACACAGCCATTTAAAAAGCAAACACCGAAGGAGGCTTCGAATGGATTGTTTAATGTCGTTTCCATGGAAACAGAATCTGGGCGCCGCGTAATTCGAACGTCATTTTGATTGACGGATGAAACACCGCCCAGGAGACGCGAGGACTCAAGTATTCCCACAGATGTCGGCATCGAAACGGCAATAACAAAGTTGAGAGTGAGAAGACGTAGTTCATGGGCAACAGCAGCACCTGAAGACGCTTCTCCGCTCAAAACCTCGCCATGGATGTGCTGAAATCAGCCAGAAGGGCTTTTATTCGGAGTCCCAGCCTGACCAAACAGTCCTGGAGCTCAGGCAAACACCAAAGTAAGCATTTGTGTCAACAGCGAGACTTTTGTTTGGGCTGTGTTCACGCGTCACTTTTGTTGTCAGTCGGTTAGCATCTGAACTTGTTTGTCAGTAGTGTTAATCTCTTTAGCAATACAGTCAAAAGATGGAGTTTGTCTAGTAGTTGTGAATCGTTATTAGTTAGTTTGTGGGTAAAATGTGATTTTTTTTTTTTTTTTTTTTTTTTTTTTTAGTGGCTCTTGATTATGATTATAAATATTCTGTGCAAAATTTGTTTAATGAACGACACAGACCTTTTTACAGCTGTCGACTAGATTCACAACTTTCGTACGAAACTAGGAGTTCTGGGGTATATTAGTGGTTGACTGTGTCTCAAAACCTGTTGAGCTGCCAATATATACAGCTGTAATACCCAAAAACGCTTTCTAGATTTTGAGACGTGGCTTTGATGGAGCATGTCCCCTAAATTAAATATTAGAAACCCATACTTACATTTTTGCGAGCCACTTTTGAAGCATATTTTGTTCTGGGAGGCTTTGCGAATTGTTTGCAGGGTTTCACAATATCACCACTGTAATAATTCAGTAAGCAAGTACATACTTTCTTAGACCAGGAGGCTGGAATGTGGATATGTTCGTCTCAGAGCAGCTTCATGACACTTTGTAAAGATCCTGAGATTTTTCTACACCTCACTGACCTGCTGTATAATGATAAAGCACATGCAGAGGCCCACAGTGCAGTCGCTTTGACCTTCCAGCCAGAAAACTGAAACTTCAGTATGTTCATCTCGCCCCTCTTACTCTGTTTAAAGTTTAATTAGGATACATTCAAAATCATTTGTAATGTTAATCTGTGCGACTTCATTGTGTGAATAAAACAGAAACATGTTAACTATTAATGACTGCTAACTGTTACAGATTTACACTACTGCTCAAATATTTGGGGTCATGTTTTTAAAAAAAAATTGAGAAAAGTCTTTTATGCTCACCAAGGTAGAATTCATTTGATAAAAAGAGTAAAACGGTTATATTATGAAATATATTACAATTTAAATTAACTGTTTTCTATCTGAATTTATTTTAAAATGTCATTTATTGCTGTGATGTCTCATTACTCCAGTCTTCAGTGTCACATGATCCTTCAGAACTGAATATGCTGATTTGGTTCTTAAGAAACATTTCATAATATTTTCAGTGTTGAAAACAGTTGTACTGCGTCATATTTAGTGGAAACTTAGTTCAACTTTAGTTCAACATTCTTTTATTAATAGAAAGTTCAAAAGAACAATATTTGATTGAAATAGAAATCGTTTGTAACTTTTAAATGTCTTTTTTGTCACTTTTGATCAATTCACTGCATCCGTGCTAAATTAATGACTCCAAACTTTTGAGTGGTTGTGTATGTAGGTTGATATTTGAGACATATAATCACTTATCGATCAATGAATGTGTTGGGAATTAAGAAGAAAAAAAGGTCACAGGTCAAGGTTACAGGTCAAGTACTCAAAAAACTTGTAAAATTGCTAAATATGATCCAAAACACAGAGCAATGGTGTGAGTGAATGACAGTGACTTAGTGACTTTATGACACTCGAATGAACATTTGTTTGTTGCCAAAAATGTTGCTGTGATATACTCAGAATTTTACCTGCAATAAGGTAAAAATAACAGTAATTTAATTGATTTAAACAAGACAGTTTTGGTACAGTGGGTTTTTGAGGGTTAATTAACAAGGTACCTTATATGAGAAGTTGCCTGCAATGGTTTTGTGAAATAAACAATGCAAATCCAGCAGTGTGATTTTGTCGGCATCTGAAATCTTTTTCTTTCTCTTTGGCATCCATCTTGGACTAGTTTACAAGTAGGTACTTGTTTGCTAGTATTTCCAAGACATTCTAAAGCACGTTTGTTTCAACAAAGACTTCTTCAAAGTTTCAGTGGACAAGCTCAAAGCAAAGCTTTGAAAACAGGTGAAGTGGGCTGGCTTGGTCTTTACAAATGCAACTTTTTTTTTTCCTATAGTGGGATTAGAAAGTTTGCTGTGAATTTTCGTTTCCCCTTTAATTCTGTCTTGACTTCACAAAAGCGGCTCTGTTTGTTGGCAGAGAGCTGCTTATCTTCATGACCTGGAATACAAGAAGTCTGCAAGTACACGGTTATGATTGTGTTTAGTCACAATTCAACCACAGTGAAAAGGCTCAGGCTTTGCCAGAATGGTAAAAAGTTTCCAACATCAGCAAGCTACCAGTGTTAATAGGTTGTTCTCTCAACGGCTGAGTGATGGAGAATAAGACACATTTATGTGTTTAACATTCTTTTGTTGATCTACTGACCTACTTTTAGCTGCAATACAGACTTCACCTCATTCCTTTCCTTTTTGTGGAATCCAAACAAAGATCTTTTTTTGTTTTTATTTGACTTTGTTGCAGTTGTTCACTTTGCCAGTTGGATTGTGTATGTTCTCTCTTTAAACAAGTGGTTTTAAACTGGTGGGTCACAACACAAAAATAGGTCACAGATAGGGTCGCGGTTAGCAGTGAAAAAACAGTCGGTCAATGACAAAAAGTGTCTATGCTAAAGAAAAGGAAAAGTCTAGTTTTTAGAACTGTAAACTTTGTATTAAAGGGTTAGTTCACCCAAAAATGAAAATTCAGTTATTAATTACTCACCCTCATGTTGTTCCACACCCGTAAGACCTTTGTTCATCTTTGGAACACAAATTAAGATATTTTTTCATAAAATCCGATGGCTCAGTGAGGCCTGCATTGACAGCAAGACAATTAACACTTTCAGTGCCCAGAGAGCTACAAAAGACGTATTTAAAACAGTTCATGTGACTACAGTGGTTCAACCTTAATTTTATGAAGCGACAAGAATACTTTTTGTGCGCCAAAAAAAACAAAATAACGACTTTATGACAATATCTATTGATGGGCGATTTCAAAACACTGCTTCATGAAGCTTTACGAATCTTTTGTTTCGAATTAGGGATTCGGAGTGCCAAAGTCGCGTGATTTCAGTAAACGAGGCTTTGTTACATGAGAAGTGTTTCGAAATTTCAATGGTTCACCACTGGGGGGCGTGACTTTGGCAGTTTGATACGCGCTCCGAACCACTGAATCGAAACAAAAGATTCGTAAAGCTTCAAAGCTTCATGAAGCAGTGTTTTGAAATCGCCCATGACTAGATATTGTCATAAAGTCATTATTTAGTTTTTTTGGCACGTCTTTAGTGG
This sequence comes from Ctenopharyngodon idella, assembly GCF_019924925.1. NCBI lineage: Eukaryota > Metazoa > Chordata > Actinopteri > Cypriniformes > Xenocyprididae > Ctenopharyngodon > Ctenopharyngodon idella. The sequence goes on from NC_067238.1 coordinate 22,308,750, forward strand.
CTTTCTGGGCATTGAAAGTGTTAATTGTCTTGCTGGCAATGCAGGCCTCTCTGAGCCATCGGATTTTATCAAAAATATCTTAATTTGTGTTCCGAAGATGAACGAAGGTCTTACGGCTGTGGAACAACATTAGGGTGAGTAATTAATGACAGAAATTTCATTTTTGGGTGAACTTAACCCTTTAATGTTAGTAAACTTGAATGATTTTTTTTTTTTTTTTTTTTCAATCGATTAATCTATCAAATATTTTTTGAATAATCTATTAATTATTTTATGAGTAGTTGATTAATCCTTTGGTTAATTTACCTAATGATATTATTTATCACAAAAGATAAGGTTTATGCGTGTAGGTAGGAAAGGTGTTTATTATGGCTGTGTTCACAGTCACTTTTTGGGATTTACAGCAGCAACTGCTTACAAATGTGAATCCTGAAATGTTTTATTCAGTCAGGAGATTAAAGTAGCTGCTTGAATATGTTCATTCAGCTGTTTGATTGAACAGCTGAAGTCACAACCGCATTCTAACTAACCATAGCGGTAACCAAAGCGACAGTGTCAGACATGGCAGTGTTCATAAAACCATGAAGTTTTACCACAATTGACAGCGCATAATTAAATAAATGAGTCCAATCGAGCCGCAAGTTCATCCTTTAGATATTTTAAATGACCAACAACAGTGTTAAATGCTTTGTAACTGGTTGCAGAGAGTACATTTGGAGGATGTTTTAAGAGATAAAACTTGCAGGATGTTTTAATGTACAAAGACCTTTTATACCTCATGCCATGATCCCTTTAATATTTCTACAACTACTTTACCGCTTATTTTTTTTCTAAGAAATAACAATAAAAGATTATACGCTACTGATTCTCATTCTTTAATGAGGCTTTAAGAAATATAATATTTTAAAAACATCAAAATGAAACGCACAAACATGGTAATCAAAAAAGAGGTCTATTAAATTCCTTGTACATGTGAATTGCATCTTAATGTATTTTTTTAATAAATTTGATACATTTGTCAGAAAATTAGAATATTGCCAATGAATGCCCCCGATGCTAAAAGTAGATAATCAAATGAAAGTAGCCATATAATCGTGCATAGTTAGGATAGCAAAATGAATAGTCTTATCAACTTTTAAACAGGAGATATGGGAAAGATTCACCTTGTTATAGTTCATAATTACTTTCCTTCCTCTTGTACTTCTCATTCAGCTATCTCCTATGATCATTTCTCATCAGAGTGATCAGAAATGTCCTTCTTGCTGCTCCAAAGTCATGTGCCTCAACAGAGAAAGTGCATAGCTTGCATCAAACATGGCTGCATTGTAATGAAGAGAGAGTTTTTATGGTGTTTTATAGTGGTGAGATTTATCACCCCGTGCCTCTGGATCTTTGGTGTGTTGGTGCCCTGCACATACTAAAAAGAGAGGCAGTCTGACTCAGAGCATAAGGGAAATGTCCAGCAGCAGCTGTTGAGGCTTTTCCAGGCAGTCCATTTGATAAAAGCATTCGATATTCACTTCTCATGTTTCACGAGGTGTTGTGTGTGTAAGGAGAAGCATGAGTTAAGACTTCTTTTAACTTGCTGTGGAGACCTGGAATTTTTAAATGTGCTTTTTTTTTTTTAATTGAGATTTGTTCACAAAGCCGATATGGTCAGTGATATGGTCAATTTTTTTTTTTTGTTTGCAATTCACACTCAAAAAATAAATACGATAAATCTGATATGATAAAATGTTCTCATTAACATGTTCCTATCACTTGTCATCTGCATTTTATCTCCTGTTTTTTAAGAATGCTGTTTATATTTCCATTTTGAAAAATAAACAAAGAACATTCTTTCCCCATCTGACCGAGATTGAAATAACTCCCAAACTTACCATGACCTTGAGTCATAAAAAAACAAAAAACATTTGGCACTGTAATCATATCTGGACTAACAGCCAGTTCAGTTTCTGATTTTGGAGCTTGGAGACAAGTGGTGGTTTGGGTCACTCCACCCTTGGATGTTTCTCCAGGGACATGGTTAAGACAAAGCAGGGCTTCCCCCCTGTGATTAAGGGCTCTTGGGTGTGTCACTAATCAGTATGTCACTAGGGCTGTATTATTACGCCCTTTTCCATCTCTGTATGTCTATGAATTACCCTGGTTTTATGCTGGGGTTGTAGGGCATCATCAATAATTTCAGCATGATATGTTATTTCAGGAGCTGTGGGCAAAGTAATGATATAGAAAGATCCTGTTGTGTCCTTAAATCACTTTAGGAAGCTACAAGTCACTTGTCAGCCTTTCAGTTTCTTTGTAATGATTCGATCATCTTAGTGTGGCTGGTTCTGTTTATATATGAAATGCAATATTAGAGCTTTAAATTTTCCCCTTGTCATGACCTTCTTTAGTCATCTTTGTTTTCTGCCAGCTTTACACAGGAATTAACAATAACTTTCTGAGACTATGATTCACTGTTTCCTGTGATTGTGATTCCTGTAAGTGTATGTATGATTCGTTGAACGGGTGGCACAGTTGCTTAATGGTTAAGTGTTTTGGAGGTCAAGCAGACCAGTGGCTTGTTCAGTCCAAAGTAAATGAGATACAGGAATTGCTTTTTCCCTCCTTTTTCTGTCTTCAATGTAATATAATGCCGTTTCATATATAACATTTAGGTGGATTATACACTTTATTGACCCATCTGGGTCATTATTTGGAACATATAGAAAAATAACAAAACAAGGTGAACTTTGTGTGACTTGAAATCTGACTAAATGATAAATGTCTTCTCTGTTTTGGCTTGGTGCCTGTGTGTTGTAATTCCTAGAATTTATCTATGGGGATTTTTTGAATTTTAAATGTTATAGCGATCAGGTGAGCCACAGGTAGTGTTACTAGAGCCAAACATGTGAGTCTCAGGTTTTCTCAACAGAAATAATAAGCGTTTATTTGTGCATCTTAGTTAATGGATAGTGAAACAGCTTAATGTGTTGTAATCAGATTGGGAATTAATGCAGATTGTGAAGGCAGGAGTGTTGGAGGTTCACAGGTGCTCTAATCACATTTGCATTTTATATATTAACATTTTTTTTCTTGGCATCAACTGAGTATGGGTCAATGACGTGATGGGACATTTTTTTTTTTTTTTTTTTGTCCAAAGGCCTTAATAATAATAAAAAAACAAAGATATGACATCTAAAGTATGTAAGGTAGTACAACTTGATCTCGTTTATTGAATCCAAAAGGTTTTAATTATATTTTGCTACATATAAAGGTATTTTAAAGATTTTGAAGTCCCAAAAGGTCATTCGGTTTAACCGTCCAAAGGCCAATATTAAAATATTTTAAAATGTAATAAATGTATATATTTTTTTATTCTGTCATGATTTTATAACATCATATACCAACATAGTGCAAAATGGTATTAAAATGTATGTGTAGAAGTCGTTGCTTTGTTATGAGAAAAAATGTCTGGAAAAATGCATTTCATTGATGTCATTTGGAGTAACCAATATAGAGAGACCATTTTGGATCAAGTCATGCGGTCAGTATCATGTGACAAGATGTGACATCATTCAGACACCTGCAAAGGACCAACTATTTGAAAAATTAATGTTTTCACTTGCTCATATGCATGTCCCGAAACATCAGGTGATTCGGTACAACCACTGTAAAACAGGGAAAATGTTGTAATATTTAAAAAATTTGTACTAAATATAAAATGTTTGATTGTCCTTTTGCTAGCTAGCTAGATATCAGCCTGTTAGCATTGTTTGAAAATATTGTCATTTGGTATAACCAAAAGTGTCATTCGGTAAAACTGAAATTTTGGTTAAACCAAATGACTTTTTTGGTGACAAATTTTGGCCATCTTGTAAAAAAATGACAAAAGCAGTGTTCATTTATTATAAAAACCACATAATCTCATTATTAACACTTAATAAAACTTATTTTTTGACACTTTTAAAAACCTTATCTGTCAGTGACCCGTATACAAAACACAAGCTTGAAAGCAAAGTAGCAATGCTGCCATTGCAAAATTACAATTTATTGTCTGAAAATACCACTACTAAACTAATGCAATACATATGTATTTATATTAGGGGTTGAAGCTGAGGTTTGTGCAGGCCTTGTCAAGTTCTTACTTATTGTTTTTACTGAAGAGGAGCTTCAGATGCTTCAGAAGAGAAATTGAAAAAGAACTAGAGCTGCACGATATTGAAGAAAAATGTGATACAATAATGCTTTAAGTGTGTAAAATAAATTGAAATTATATTGTAACATATTTAAAAACTGAAAAGGATATAACAGAATGTTTCACATTGTTTTTGTAAGAAGAAACTTCCCTACAACTTCTGAAAATGACAGCAGTGTTTTACTGTATCATTACATAAAAAGTGTCAGTTTAACATCAGGGTTTAGGCTTCTGTCACTTTAAGAGCTGCAATATATTGTTACACATGTGCTATCTTTCTCAACTGTTTAATAATGCCAGAAACACCGGTTCAAGAAAGATACATTTAATTTCTTGAGCTTTTCATTAATAACAGCTGCTCCAGAACTTTGATTGTCTTTGTCTGTTTTCAGTCAGCCCTGGAAATAAAGCTGTACAGAGGCATCCAAAATGTTTTTTTGGCCTGAAATATTTGAGTCTCTAGAACAAAGGTTGATTCCAACAAATATTTACTCACGCACCATTTTTTTTTCTTTCTTTCTTTTAATATTTCATAACTGTTCATGACCTCTGCAGCGCAAGCCTCTTGTGTGCACTTTGGTTGAAGTTGTTTACTGTTTGTCTGTGCTGACTTTGTTTAACCCACATGTGTAAATGTTTTTGTAGATATTTAGCGTTGCCTCAAACTCTTCACCCTGTTCGTATTTTCTCTCCTTCATGTAGAGCTCCCTGAGAATTGGACCGACACAAGAGAGACTCTTCTTGAGGGAATGACCTTTAACCTCCGGCATCTAGGGATGACTCTGGTGGACCAACCCAAAGGCGAGGAGATCTCAGCTGCTGCTGTTAAGAGGATTGTGGCCACAGTGAGTTCTGTCATTTCTTATAACTTGGATATGAAAATATAAGAATATCTAAAGACCATAATATCATTGAGATAGCCTAGCAACCACATAGCAACACCCTGACATTCACCCGGAATACCCTAGCAACCGCATAGCAACACATTAAAACACTCAAAAATGTTAGCAAGGCCCTGGCTCATAGCCTATAAACCACATAGCAACTTCTTGGAAATCAGCCTGAATAACTGCATAACAACAAGCTAAATATACTCAAAACACCTTAGCAACCCCATAGCCCCCATAGTAATCATACAGAACATCCTAGAATCAAGAACCAAGTTCTGCACAGAAAAGTGTCACTATAAAACGGACAAACAGCAATATAAAAATGTTTTGTTATTTGTTTATTTGTTAGGCCAAAGCCAGCGGAAAGAAACTGCCTAAAGTGGCCCTGAAAGTGTCTCCTCAGGGAATCATCTTGTGCGACAGTGTGTCTAACCAGCTGATCGAGAATATTTCCATATACAGGTGAACTCTACACACCTCAACACAACTAATTCTTTCACGTTCAACTGCCTGTTAAACATTCACTTGCTGTGCCACTGAACCACATTAGACTATGAAAGGAAAAGTCTTCCTCTTCTCAGAAGTGAGTGTGTCTGACCTACAGTGGAGATGATTTATCCTGCCATCCAGTGTTTTACCATACACACACACACTCACCTCTGGGTTTCTCACTAGGGACATGTGAAATACAGCATACTGCAGGAGACCAGCAGTAGTCCCCATAAATCTCATCTTCACAGTTGAATGTGCTTTGGCTGAGCCTACTTTCCACACACACACACACACACAGTATTGTCAATTCAATTCAAAAGTCTGGTAACGCTTTAGTTTAGGGTCCAATTCTGTTTTTTTAGTACTTATAAATCACATATTAATGCCTTATCTTGCATGACCATATTCTATGTTTGTTAATCCTACCCAATTCCTACCCAATACCTAAACTTAACAGCTACTTTACGAACTATTGATAAGCAGTAATTATGAGTTTATTGAGGCAAAAGTCGTAGTTAATTGTGAGAATTGGACCCTAAAGTGTGACAAAAATTCTTTGCTTTATTGCTGATTCAGTGCTCAATTATTAAATGGTACTCAATTGTTAATAATGGTTCTTATTATTAATAATAATTTTGATGTTGTCTTTGCTGCTTAATACAATTGTGGAAACTATGATAAATGTGTTTTTTATTTTTATTTATTTTTTTTTTTTTGATGAACAGAAAGTTCAAAAGAACAACATTTATATGAAATAGAAATCTCTTCACTGCCACTTTTGATCAATTTAATGTCTTTGTTGAATAAAAGTATTATTTTATTTTTTTTAAGTCTTACTTTGCTTCAACTTTTGAATGGTAGTGTATCTCGGTTTCCTCAAAATATTAGTCTGCAAAAACTGTTTTCAACATTGATAATAATAAGAGATGTTTCTTGAGCAGCAAATCAGCATATTAGAATGATTTCTGAAGGATAATGTGACACTGAAGACTGGAATTTTGATGCTGAAAATTCAGCTTTGTCATCACAAGAATAAATTACATTATAAAATATATTAAAATAGAAATAAGGTGTTTTAAATTGAAATAATATTTCACAATATTACTGTTTTTACTGTATTTTTCATCAAAAATAATTGCAGCCTTGGTGAGCATAAGAGACTTCTTTTAAAAAAAAAAAAAAAATCGTAATTATTCCAAACTTTTGACCGGTAGTGTGTATATAATAAATAATTATGATACAGAATTCATGTAACAAGTTTACTTTAATTAATGAACTGAATAATTAGAATTCAACCTGATCTCTCTTCCCATATTTGTTTAAAGAAAAGCAGCAGCTGTCTGTTCTTCAGTGTATAACAGTAGTACAAAAAACAGTCCTTGAAGTTCCAGTCTGCCTCTGTTCATATCCCTGCAAAACATCATTTTTATTTACTCAAACCTGACTGCAAGTCCTTAACGCTGGTCTGTTTTGTGACCCTTTCTCCAAGGATATCATACTGCACAGCTGACAAGATGCACAACAAAGTATTTGCTTTCATCTCCCAGAACCAACAGAATGAGACGCTCGAGTGCCATGCATTCCTCTGTGCCAAACGGAAAATGGTGAGAGTTTGATGCTTCCCTTATGAAAGCTGTGAATCTTCCATCACCACAAAGACTTCTGACTGGAACAAAAGGAGTCAAACAAAGCATGAAGAAGGAGGACAGTTATTCAGAATAGCTGACTAGATCACTTTCTGTCTGTTGAAGTACATGCTTTTCTTCACAGCATAGCACAACAATCCAAAAACATCTCAACATGCCTGTTGAGGCTAGATGCCTTATATTGTTCAATATAATGTATAATTTAACATGTATAATATAATGAATATAGTATAAAATCCATTACCTTTTCTATCGTATTTATTCATTTGTTTTATTTATTCATTTATTTGGTTCCAGTAGTTATAGGCTAATTGTGTGCTTGTGGGTTTAATTTGGTTGTTGATGTGGTAGAAATTCACCAAAAAAATTCAAGGCAGGCCACTCAATAGTAAAAATTTAAGAATTTGTCTGAAATCACGATTCAGGGTAGTCTCTTACAACTGAAATGTATCTCAGAAAACTACAAAATGAGCTCTGAGCAAATGCAGTAAAATCATACATATTCACTTATCATTAAACAAAGACTTTCAAAGTTGATTGGATAAGCAAATGAACAGATTATCATAAGGCCTACTACTTCCTTTTATCATATATGTACACTTTCTGGTTCATCTTCATACACATTGGTCTTGCTCAACATCCCATAATATGCCTACCTGATGTACGTAAATATTTTTTTTATTTGGAAACATTTTGTCTGACTCTAGACTCTTCCCAGCCCTACTGACCTTGACTACAGAAAGAGGCATTATTCACTAGTTGTTTCTCACAGCATTTGCACGAGAGTGACAAAAAAAAAGAGATAAAAGTGGGCAATATATCTGAGTCTTCTACCAAGAGTGTGATGGAAGGAGGGGGCCCATGCTCAGCAGTTATCTCGAGCCTTGCATTTGAGGGTCTCAGATAACTTACAACATACTTATCAGTCAATCTAACCCTTACACGTATGCCATAACCTCTGTTGGGCAGCAACCTGCTTGAAACCTTCAGTTCATCCCTTTACTTTCTTAAACATTTAACATACTCTAGAAGCAATTACTTTGTCCTCCTTCTCTAATCCCTCTGTCAAAAGCATCATTTATTGAGTAACAATGAAGGTAGAGTGTCTTTTTTCAATACATACAATAAAAAATAATGATTTATACAAACGAATATGTATATTTGCCAAAAACAATATGTATCTTTCATGATTAAAAGTTATGTAAAAAAAAAAATAAATAAAAAAAAAAGTCATTTTAACAAAATTAATCATGTATATGCAGTAGTATTGATTGAATACACATAGGAAAATAATATTTCTCTTACATTGATTTAAAATGTTTGAAAACTGCTGTCCACTGACATTGAAACACCTTAAAAAGATATGTATGCTTTATATGTCTGTTGTTCTTTTTGTATCTGTCCAGATACTACATCCTCCTCCTTTCAGTCTGATTGACTCACTGTTGTCCTGTTGTGTTCCCTCAGGCCCAGGCGGTCTCGCTCACGGTGGCTCAGGCCTTCAGAGTGGCCTTCGAGTTTTGGGAGGTTGCCAAAGAAGGTACAGAGTGTCATATCTCTCCTCAAAACAATGTGGAGGTCATGTAGAATCAAATGCCACAAGTGGAAGATAATTTGTCACTCTGTTTCGAAGAATTTGCTCTCCTGATAGGGTCTTTGAGGGCATTGATGCTGTTGTGATTGATTATGGCAGTCAGACCATTGCTCTGTTGCCCTTTCTTGTTATAGAAAAGATGGAAAACATTGTATTTGGAAAACAGGAGCCAGTTAATGCAAGAAAGTTAAACTGTTAGTTCACCCAAAAATGAAAATTATCCCATGATTTACTTGCCCTCAAGCCATCCTAGGTGTATATGACTTTCTTCTTTCAGACAAACACAATCGGATATATATTTAAAAATATCATGACTTTTCCAAGCTTTATAATGGCAGTAAATGGGGGGCCCAATTTTTGAAGCAAAAAAAAAGTGCATCCATCTATCGTAAAAGTACTCCACATGGATCCGGGGGGGGTTAATAAAGGCCGTCTGAAGTGAAGCGATGGGTTTTTGTAAAAAACAAACAAATAAACAAACAAACAAAAAACAAAAATCCGTATTTAAAACATTATTAACTATAATAACTAGCTTCTGGCAGACAGCCGTACACGTCGATTTGAGGCGGAAGAGTAACCCCTGACCCGACACGTGACGTAATGACGAACATGGAAGCACAGAGGATAGAGCAAAACAAAACACCGGTCATGAATTATATGTCTAAAACGAGAAATTTTAAAGAGAAATGTTGGAAGATTTTGATACAAGAAAAGAGGAGCTTGAATTTGTTGCCCAGCCCTATTTGTTTAAATTGTGAGAGGTGTCTAAGCTTACGCTACTCCTACATCCTACACCATAAATCGTGTCACAGGTTACTCTTGTGGCGCAAGTCGACTTGCGTAGTATGCTAGTTATTTTAGATTATAAAGTTTTATATATGGGTATTTTTCTTACAAAAACCCATCGCTTTGCTCCAGAAGGCCTTTATTAACCCCCCAGAGCCGTGTGGAGCAATTTTACGATGGATGGATACACTTTTTTTGGCTTCAAAATCGCCCCTACATACACCTTGGATGGCTTCAGGGTGAATAAATCATGGGGTAATTTTCATTTTAGGGTGAACTATCCCTCTAATTCCAATAAACTCCTTTGTACTTCTCACATAATTTTAGAAACTTTGTTTGGCAAGAATGCAAAGAACTTGGAACCCAGTGCTCAATGAAAGCACCAAGAAAAGTAATTTATTTGTTTGAATTTATATGAACTTATTCTAGTTGTTAAAGCATGATTATTCATGATGTACTGTTGCTCTGCTTTCAGAGAGAGAGCATCGTGTGAAATGGGATTCAGCTGGAGAGATGTCTAACAGTTCACAGTCAGAGAGATCGGTCAGCCTGACCAGCCTGAAAGGAGGAGGTACTGACTCCTTAAACTCTCTTTACCTCCTCTTCTACTCTATTATTTTGTGAGAAACTATCCCTTTTACACTTCAATGTTAAAGGGCTGTTTTGTTTTGTTTTTTTAGCTGCAGCTACAGAGAACCTGTTGGACATCAATGATTACTCATCTGCTGTGGAAAATGTGGACAACTCCACCGAACCCAACAACAACACCACCACCCTATGGGTAAGATCTTTTCCGCTAATGAACGTGTTTTTCTCTCAAATTAGTCTCACAGGGAGGATTCCACATGAGTGACTGCTGACCATTGTCTTTGTCGTCTTAAAATTCAAATACCATTTTGCTCCTTTTTTCAGGAGATGGATGATGGTCTGGAAGAGGCTTTTTCAAGGTATGAGGCACCCAGAGCTGTTCTTATCTCCTCTCTCAAGCTTCTATCTCATCTGAATCTCTTTTCTATCTCTCTTCAGTGAGGGATAGGAAGGACAAATTCTTGAAGTGAGCTGCATGTAAAAAGCATGCTGATAACCTCTCACACATCAAAAGGATCTCCAACTACAGTCTTCTTAAAGATTGTTGGAACCATTTGAAATTGTTTCTTTCAGTTTCCTCCACATAACTTCTTGGCCTTTGATTAATCATCCAGAACAACTGAGCAAAGGCATTTTTCCCATACTGAGATCTCATGAGAAAGATAGTCTCATTTTATTTGTTTATTCTCCACGGGACCAAGCTAAAGCTTTACTTACCAGTAGTTTGGCAGGATATAATTCTCCCTGCAAATGTAGAGTTGGCCTTCAATGATTTGTTTGTGATGGTATATAGATGACAAACCTGACCTGAATATTTGTGCTTTATGAGTACAAATGCTTTCATTTTATTTGATTAAATCCACCAGACAGGCTGAACATGGAATGCTTGCAAATGTTTCTTCGACAAGCTTGTGTGTGTGTGTGTGTGTGTGTGTGTGTGTGTGTGTGTGTGTGTGTGTGTTTATATATTCATTCATGTCTACTGTTGTCAGACTTATAATGGTAGGAATGTATAATTGAGACTATGTAAATAAGAAAATAAATTAATGTGTATATAATACATGCATGTGTGTATATTATAATAATAATAATAATAAATTAAAATAATAATAATAATTATACATTTATTATTATTATTATTATTATATACATTTATTTTATTTAGATGGTTATAATTATTATTATATATATATATATATATATATTATACATTTATTTTATTTACATGGTCCCTATTATTATTATTATTATTATTATTATTATTATTATTGTAGAACTGGGCACACAAATTTGTATGAATTTGAATGAGAAAAATAGGAACTGTAAATGAAGTAAATTTATATAATAATGGATGTATAATAAATATGTATATAATAATAATATTTTTAGTAGTAGTAACTTTGTCATTTATTTTTTACTTATTTAGTAATTTATTACTTTCTTTAAATCTTGCATCAGAGGTACCATGTGTTGACTGAAGGGTATTTATCAGTTCAATTGAAGATGTGAGATTCCTTATTGAGTAGCATCAAAGTCCCTGTAAGATTTATTGTTATTCTATAGTCTTTGGTAGCATCATCTTCAGGGCTGAAGTAGCTAATACTGTATTTAGCCTCGCATGTCTTCTGAAAGATTAATATCGAGATTAATAAAATTCAGCTAAACTGGTTGATTCATGCATTGTGACCTTCATCAGAACAGAATTGTGTTTTTTAAAGGGAACAGAGAAACGTCCTGCAGCTCTCAAGCCCTTGATTGTTATACTTTCTCTTTGTTCCTAGCTGCAGTTTGGATAACTATGAGTACTCTCCAGGTAACGAGTCTAGGTCTAGTCCTGTACCAAATGTCCACCCAGCCATATCCAAATCTCTGTCTGTCAGTCTGTAACATCATTCCCCTCCCCTGTTGTCTTCCAGAACCCTGCCAACTTTCACTAATCAACCCAACCAAATTAGCATCCTGGCCTGGTGCTGACCCAATAGACAGATCTAATTGTGAATTTGACGGCAGGGTTCTGCAATGATCCATTTTTAAATGCAATTTGCAGTACAGATTTTTTTTTTTTTTTTTTTTTTTGTTCAATATTATAAGGCTTGTTTCCTTCAATATCCCATCATCCTCAGCCTAGCCAGTTTGTATGTTATCTGTTTGTTTTTATCCCTGAACATAGCACTATATTAGTCTAATGTGATTACGTTGATGTGTATTGCATGGCTTCTAACCTTATAAATGAAATCATAGCAGTTGTTAGCCTAGTAAATAACATAGTTATCAACTAAACGTGGGTTTTCATGAAACCCTTAGGCACATATGGGCAATTCCAGCATTATGGATGTGACTAAATCGGGTTTCATTTATTTTTTCCATGGTAAGGTTGACATTTGCATGGAATTGCCCATATGTTAATCAGTCCTGCTGATATACTGTACATTTGCATCACTGTTTAGTTTCAGGTTTTTCAGTTTGCATTCTTCTGTCTCTCTTCCCATAGACTCGCTGAGTCTCGTACTAACCCCCAGGTCCTGGACATTGGGGTGATGCCTCAGGACTGGAACTCTGAGACTGAATGGGACAAGACCAATGGAAACGCACCAAACGCCTCTGAGCACAGATAGGTATGTGGGAGAAAGAAGATCCAGGAAACTCGGGCAGGAGTTTGCGTTCAGTTGAAATGGTGGCGCACTGGACCTCCTCATCCCGATCATCTGGTCCATCACACCAAAGCAATAGCAGATGAGTCTATTTTTGCAAAAAAAAAAGCAATATCCTACCTGAGTTTACATGCTTTATTTTTATCAATCGAATTGTATACAGAATAATGTATGTAGATACCAGAGTCAGTATTGTTTTAATGTATGAAAATAAATGTGTATCATATGAAATATAACATTATGCATATTCGGGTGCACTGTAGAGTTACTTTAAGGTCTAGCTCTGTAGTTTGCTGCTTTGAAATTAATTTATCACCATAATGCTCTTCATTAATGATAACAGAGATAATCAGCTTTAAATTCACAGTACAGCTTGTCTTTAGTGTCTTTTGAGGCCTTTAAAGTCATATTTCAGTATTTCCATGTGTATATGTTATTTTTTTATTTAATCAGGATTGTATGATTGATATAACACCCCAAGGGGCCATTTAATATTTCTCGAAAAAATCTAATAAAAGTGTTAATATTATTTGAGAATTTATGCCATGTAATGTTTTTCATTTGTCTTGTATTTCATTATTTCATTATCATTATTATTATTATTATTATTATACATTAATATCTGATTATCTAGTACATCTTTCAAAATTATATTATTATATTATATTATATTATATTATATTATATTTTTATACATTTATCAATCTTCCAAACTGGCTTGTGCTATGCAATAGATGCAAGAAGAATATCCCAATGTTCCTTATATTATATTATATTATATTATATTATATTATAATTATTTTTTTTTTACCGTTTTTAGTCACCAGAAGAGGGCAGCATTGCCTTCTAAATTTCTCTTGTTTTTCATCTCCCTTTTAGTCCTTTGTGCGTTTTTGTGCATTAGGTGGATTTCTTTCACATTTTCTATATTCATCCCAGATGGCACAAAATTCACTTGACACATGTGGAGCACCTGCAGCAAAGTCTGTTTGAAATGCCACAGGAGAGATGTACCACCTTTAGTTTACTGAAACACAAAATCAGCATGAGAAATCCCTGTAATCCTAATGTATGACAGTTATTATGGCCATAGATGGCAATATATTGGATAGAGGTTTTACAAAAACCTCAGACCTGTAAATCATATCCCACGAAAATCTTACTGAGAGCTCATTGGGTATCAATTCAATATATATTTTATATAATACTGTCATTTCCTGTAAATTTTGTTTGTCATCATGGATAGTTTGACTAACATAACCTTTGTGCTCCTATATAAATGGAAAGATATTTATTTTTTGTACCTTTTTGCTTCAGCTTCTAGAATCGAACCCAACCTGTTTACTTGCCTATGGTTGTGTGTATATGATGCATACATGTGTGGAGTCAGGTGTACATGTGGGTTGAAGCCTGTGACGCAAAGTGCTCCAGAGAACCCTTGACGCACACGTACGCACACACTCCAACAAAAACGTGTCTAAAAAACGTGTGGGAGGCTCAGAGCTTCAGAAAGCCGGATCGCCTCTTGTTGTTCTCCCCTCACGCATGCTGTATTCTCTCCCCTGAGGACTTTCCCCTCAAACTTCATTTGCATTCATTCTATTATGAATTCTCGGAATTGTGTGAAATGTTAATTTTGAGTCATATATAATGCAATTCTCTCTTTTTCTCTCTCTCTCTTATTTATATTTATATATATATATATATATATATATATAATATATATATATATATATATATAATATAGGTAAATTGGGGGTGAAATGCCATCGATTTTGCCAAGGTCTCTAGTTCAGAACGGATGAAGCTTACGCTTTACAGCCAGTAAAAATAGATTAAACCAAAAGGGCAAAAGGTCCGGAGCGCACAGGCATCTGTATTCACAGGGTCGCTGTCTGTGAATGGCTGATGGGATTTTGCTTACACTCTAAACACACCAAGGTTGAACAAGATGGATGGGTTTGATCACAGAGAGTCAGTTGAGAATGTGCGGCCCATTACTTTTTACTTTATTTTTTACCTATAGAAGCCGTCTTCTATAATTCACTGCTCAGTTGCTCAGTAATTTCGATCTAACTGCCATACTTTGTGTACATTTGACCCAGATGAATTGCTCTGGTCTGAAAGGTTCCTCCTGAAGGTCTTTCATTTACACCGTATGGATATTTCTTTCCATTCAGCTAGTTTTCTGTACTGTAGCTGGGGTGCATAGTGAATTTGTTTAAATTACCATAAAACATTTTTAGACACTCAGTGAAGTGTTATTACTTCATTAGTCAGTGATGTCTTAAATACAGCTTGTCAATTATTATTATTATTATTTTTTTTTTTTTTCCCTTAACTAAAGAAACAGTTTGGAGGAAGTCCATAATTAAACAATCAAGATTTGATTCAAAATGAAGACGAAACAGTCTTCGGGCACTTTATGGTTGTGAAACATTAATGTGTGCAATATGTTCACAGTTAATGTCATGAACTGCACCTGTGATTACTCTGACACCTGTGAGAACTTGAGGAGAACTGACTTTATACATTGGCTGCATCCAAAATTGCATACTTCCCTACTATATAGTAGGCGAAAAGCAGTATGTGACAAAAGAAGTATTTCCAAATTCACAGTAGCCTACTCATGTCCTGCGTCTCAATTCACTTACTTATACTATGCCCTAAAATATATGTACTCTTTTTCTGAAGAAAATGTACATACTTTTCAGTGTGTAGCAGAAGAAAGTAAGCTGAAAACCCTAAACCCTAACCCACTCTCAATTCTTTTTTTTTTCTTTTTTTTTCTTTTTTTTTTTTTAATGAAAAACCAAAAGGATAAACAATTCAGATTTTTACAGCTATCTTTGATCATATTTACCAAGTGTGCCAATAATTCTGACCATCACTGTATATACAGTGCTGCTTGAATGTTTGTGAACCATTTTTGTATATTTCTGCAAAAATATGACCCAAAACATCATCAGATGTTCACAAAAGTCCAAAAAGTAGACAAAGAGAACCCAATCAAACAAATGAGACAAAAACATATACTTTGTCAATTATTTAATGAGAAAAATGATCCAGTGGTACATATCTGTGAGTGGCAAAAGTATGTGAACTCTTGCTTTTTAGTATCTGGTGTGACCCCCTTGTGCAGCAATAATGGCAACTAAATGTTACTGGTAACTGCTGATCAGTCGTGCACAACAACTTGAAGGAATTTTAGTCAATTCCTCAGTACAGAACAGCTTCAACTCTGGGATGTTGGTGGGTTTCCTCACATGAACTGCTTGCTTCAACATTTCAACTGGATTAAGGTCTGGACTTTGACTTGGCCTTTCCAAAACATTAACTTTGTTCTACTTTAGCCATTTTTTGGTAGAACTACTTGTGTGCTTGGGCTTGTTGTCTTGCTGCCTGACCCACTTTCTCTTGAGCTTCAGTTCACGGACAGAGGGGATAAGGTTCTTATGCTGGAATGCAGTGCTTTTCTTTCTCCAAACATAACACTTCTCATTTAAACCAAAAAGTTCTATTTTTGTCCATCCACAAAACATTTTTCCAGTAGCCATCTGGCTTGTCCACATGATCTTTAGCAAAATGCAGACAGGCAGCAATGTTCTTTTTGGAGGCTTTCTCCTTGCAACTCTGCCATGCCATACCATGGTTGTTCAGTGTTCTTCTGAAGGTGGGCTCATGAACATTTAACATCAGCCAACATGAGAGAGGCTTTTATTTGCTTAGAAGTTACCCTGGGATCCTTTGTGACTATTACATGTCTTGCTATTGGAGTGATCTTTGTTGGTCGACCAGTCCTGGGGAGGTTGGCAACTGTCTTGAATTTCCTCCATTTGTACACAATCTGACTATGGATTTGAAAGACTGTCCAAACTCTTTAGAGATTGGTTTTATAACCTTTTCCAGTCTGATGAGCAACAACTCTTTTTCTGAGGTCCTCAGAAATCTCCTTTTTCCGTGCCATGATATACTTCCACAAACACGTGTTGTGAAGTTCAGACTTTGCTAGATCCCTGTTCTTGATTGTCATTCCATTGATTGAAAACATTTAAGAACAGGTGGAGCCTAATATTACCTTCAAATTAACTGCTAATCCTAGAGCTTCATATACTTTTGCCACTCACAGATAATACTGGATCATTTTTCTACGATGGCGTCAATTTTACCATATCAATCCAACCACGTGTCCGATGATGAAACATTGGAAGAAATAGTTATTCAACTCGAGCCTCCATTGCAAGGATGACTTGAGCAGGACGTTTCTCGGTGATACACCGCTCAGTTTAACGTTCATCATCAGAAGAAATACAGAAAATTCTAAAGGGTTCACAAACATTCAAGCAGCACTGTATGTATATGGAAAAATGTAAAGAACTTGAAATATTATAAAAATCTTTCTATTTTTTAAAAAAATAGAAATTTAACACTGAATATTCATATGAAATTTGAAAAAGAAGAAAATCAGAAAAAGAAACAAATGAAAAACATTGCAAAGAACTTAATAAAAATTAAAGCTGCAAGCAGTATTTACCAGGGGTTCAAGCATTTAAGGCTTTTAAGCACATAAAAGGTATTATATTTTATTTAGCAAGCATGTAAACACTTAGATCATAGATGGAAAAGACCATTTACAGCCAATAGAGGCAATTTAGTAAGGAAAAATGTGGTTTTTTTAAAGGTTTCTTGACAGTTATAGCGCCACCTATTGCTGATCTCCACCACTTTTTTTGGGGTGTCCTCAGAGTGTGCCCATACATATGTGTCAATTTTGCTGAAAATATTTCATTTCGTTTTGAAGTTATAGATACTTATATATATATATATATATATATATATATATATATATATATATATATATATATATATATATATATATATATATATATAATATGAAAAAATAAATATATATGATGACCCAAGAACGTCTTTGATTGAATTTTTTTGCCACTTCCTATCAAAATTTTGACATTTGGGCCCTTACCTTTATTTAATCAACTTAGGTTTCGTGTTCCTACGCTGGTTTCGTCTCAATCGGACTAACGGTTCTGAAGATATTGACAAAAAAAAATTATGGGCTAAATCACAATGTTGCACAATCCATGAGCCGAAACTTGGCAAGTCTGGTATTGTTGGACTCAGCAAGGTTTCAGGAGTCTAAGCACCTGACTTCCGTGAAAATAGGTCGACCACACCCAAAGTTATACACATTTTCATCCAAAACCATTAGAAACATATGTTTTTAAAGCTTTTTAACAGTTATAGCGCCACCTATGGTCCGATCTCCATAAAAATTGGCATGCTTCTTTAGAGTCATATGCTGCATGTGCTCACCTATTTTCGTGAAGTTCTGAGTTTTCGTTTAGGCTTTATAGGCTTTTGGGTATATTTAGCCACGCCCACTTTCTAAATGACCCTGTTACAGTCAATCAAAGGGTAAAGTTTAACTTTTTTTTTGATAATTATTGATCTAGAGAGTCCAGAGAATTGTCCTGCACTGGTTTCGTTCTGATCGGGCGAAAAACCTAGGACTAGTTCGCAAAAGTAGGTTTTTCACATATTCACGAATAATTAATGAACGATTTGATTGACAGCATTGGTTCTTGAGGCAAAGTTGTTCAGAATATGGAGATCTATCCAATGATATGCATATTGTGTGGATCTGTTAAACACCACGTGATTACTGAGGCGTAAAATCTCGTTATCGCCAACTAGTGGCCGATTTCTTTCAAAATTCTTACAGACCTCTAGGCCTATGAGTCGAACATGCCCACCGAGTTTCGTTCCGATCGGCCTCCATTAATCTTGTCTAATAGGTGCTCAAACTTCATTGGCCGATGGCAGCCATGTTTTTTGAGATATGCCAGTGTCCTCACAGACTATCATGCCCCCTTGGACCAAGACACTGCCAAATGCCCCTTGCCAAATTTCAAGTCAATCGGACTAACAGTTGCATAGTTACAGTTTTTTCAAGTTATAGCGCCACCTAGTGTCCAATGCGATTTTTTTTTTTTTTTTTTTTTTTTTTTTTTTTTTTTTTTTTTTTTTTTTATCGTGACCAAAGATTGAGCCCCTACACATGTGTACCTAGTTTGGTGCAAATATCTCATTTCGTTCTTGAGTTATAGCCATTTTAGTAAAACTAGCTCCTCCCGTTTCAAACGTTTTGGCGCCCCTTAGCGACCATGAATCAAAATTTCAACTTTTTTTTTGATAACTTTTGATATTCAGACTCCAGAGAACATTTCTGCACTGGTTTGGTTCTGATCGGGTGAAAAACCTAGGACTAGTTCGCAAAAGTAGGTTTTGGACAATATTCAAAATGGCAGAAATTTTTTCCTGGCGGAAATGAAATCGAAGATATTCGTTTTGTCCGTCTTGAGCCAAGGATGATATAAGACAAACGGTGTAACAATTATTAGCGATTTTACGTTTTTGATCGCTGTAGCGCCACCTATTGGCCGATTTCGATGAGTCCAGGTATCTGAGTAGCGAGCAAGACTACTACCATCTGACAAAGTTTCAAGTCTGCCTTACAGTTTGGGCTGCCTGATCAGTTTTAAGGCATAAGAAAAATAATAAAAATCCTTACAATTACAATAAGGTTTCAGCACTACGTGCTTGAACCCCTAAATATAACTATTTCTAGGAAATATAAAAATACATTGCTCAAAAATTAAACTTGAGAATTAATTTTAAAAAAAAATGTAATTTGAAAAAGAAAATCATTTTGTAAAGAAAAAAACTTTCATTAAAAATATTTCTATGTAATAAAAAACACTGCTAAAAAAAATTGATCTCAATTGATAATGGAAAAAAATCCTTATTTTTCAGCACAGAATATACAAAATATTTACTGAACATATGATAAATAATAAATTATATAAAGTGTGATGGGAGTTGACAAATGTACTGTAATGGTTCACTAGATGGAAAAAAGAATCGGACACTTACTTGAAAATACATGATCCTTTATTTTTTGTGGTAGTACATAATTAGACATTTATCTATTTTATGCCCATATAAATTGTATAATTCTGTGTAGAATAGCAGAAACATGCTAGCCCTCATGAAGCATTGTTCAAGAACAACAGTTAACATAGACTCGATGGATTACATAAAACATTCCTTCTGTTTTGAAATCCATGCGTTATAGTAAATATGTGGAACGAATGTTATCGTCACGTTCGTTATGCACCACTTTAACTCAAGCTGTCACGTCTACTGACTTCATCTTGCTCATTTTGGGTTCTTTAAGGCATGATCTCTCTGCTTTGCCTTCAGTAGACCTCCAGCATGCTTTACTGGAAACGCTAAGTTGGCACAACACAGAACTATGTACAAGAAATGGTCATTTGAAACACTCTTAATGTAGCATAGCTTAACCTCAACACCTTATTTTAACCTTACGTTATCATATGTAACTGTATGCTGTGGATTGAGTGAAATGATGAAATCTGAGCGTGATTTCACACAAACTGTCAATACACATGTCCATACACAGGCCAATGCATTGATTCACAAAAGCTTAACATAAGCATAAACATACTGTATCACTTGTACCCAAGGCTGTTTGTTCCTCATCATGGCAGCGCTAAATGACAGGCCGATAGAAATAGTAACTAACGTGGGGCCTATTTTTGTTTCTGATTTTAAACAGGGACTGAACTTTTTATGATGAACTATTTATTCTCAGTCTTCAAAGACGTGTGATGCTTGAAATGTAAATTAGAGATTGTTCGCCCAAAAATGAAAATTATGGCTTTCATTCTTATGCAAAACACACACATTAAAATATTTTAATAAAGGCAAATTTTATACATGTCTTAATTCTTTATATAGATTGAGGTAAAATATGACGTTCTTGAATATGTTTCATTAGATCCATACACTGATGGTCATTATGGGGAAAAAAATAAAATTTATATATATATATATATATATATATATATATATATATATATATATATTAGTATATGTATGTGTGTGTGTGTGTGTGTGTTTTGCAGAAAAAAGGAAGCCATTTTAGAAAATTATGAGAGAAGTTTTATTTTTTTGGGGTGAAATATTCCTTTAAGACATTTGCTACAATTTTTGCTCCCTTTGTGTATCGAAAGAATGGTTTTAATAAACTTCTAAACTTCAAAAATATATTTAATTTTATATTTAGCTAGTAAATCCTGACAGGTACGATAATCTTAAACTTTCTACCCCACAATGAGAAAAAAATATTAAGCTATTTTTAGCATTTAGACCATGCCAGGTATGTGGTTGCTGAATATCTTTGGTTCTTAAAGGGATAGTTCACCCAAAAATTAAGATTCTTTCATGAATCAACTCTCTTTAATGCTGTTTCAAACCCATATGACTTTTTTCTTGAGTTGAACAAAAAAAAAAAAAAAAGGGAGATATTTAGCAGAATATCCAAGCTGCTCATTTCCATATAGTCTTTGGTCCCCATCAACTTTAATTATATTGAAAAGGCAGTTTGAACATTCTGCTATATATCTCTTTTTATAGGTTTGGAATGAAATAAGGATGAGTAAATGATGGCATAATTTCAACTATCCCTCTGAAAGTACAAGTCAAGCTTCTCAAATTAGTTGAGCTATTTGTGACACTGTTTGTGTGTTTTTAGTCTACGTCATGAGACGGGCATCAGAAGCCCGTCCAGCTTTTCTAACTGATGATACAAGCATGAGAGCACAAAATGTGATTACATTTCCTAAATCTCTTCAACTGTGCAGCCTGCAAAAGCTCTCCCAAGTGTCACTAACAGGAGAATTATTCTCTTCAATAAGTAGCAAATGAGCTGCCTCTCTTAAATCCAGACGTTTGCTCTCTTTCTATGGAGATTTCTCTTTGAAAGGACTTTGGAGGTAAAGAATAGGATAAGCTTGGATTGTGGGAGGGGAATACATTGCTCATTCTGAAATCATTTCAAACTGTTCATGTGAAATGTGGATCCTGATCATATGATGCTCTATCATAAGAGTCGACTGCTGGCTATGTAAGCTGATTTGTGCGATTATGGCTATGTTCAGAAGAGCATACCATGCTGATTTTCTGTTTGCATGTGGAACCTGCTGGGTGATTCTAATCAAAAGATGTACAGGTCATAATTCACCCCAAAATCATATGAAATAAGAAATACATTTTTCATGACAATTATGATTTTCTTCCCCCTTGAAACTCTGATTCTGGTCCCAAATGTCCAATGGATGCTCAGAAAAAAAGTTTTAATATAGTAATAATTAATTAAATAATAATTAAAGGCAGTATAAAAAAATACTAACATTACGCATGCTACCATTCAAAAGTTTAGTTTGTAAGATGTTTTTAAATATTTTTGAAAGATTGTCAAATATTACAATTTAAATAACTTTTTTTTTTTTTTTTTTTTAAATATATTTTAAAATGTAATATATTCCTGTGATGGCAAAGCTGAATTTTCCAACCGAATCTCACGGCAATTCGTACGTATTTTACGAGGCGGCTAATTCATACGACCTCGCACATACAAATTTGTTAGTATTTTGCTAAATCGTACGTATTTTACGAGTTCGTATGAATTTGTACGAATGACCTACCCTTAACCCCGCCCCTAGACCTACCACTAACCCTGCCCCTAAACTTACCCGCCACTGGGATTTAGGCAAATCATATGAATTCGTACAAATTAGCCACCAAGTAAAATACGTACGAATTGGTCGTGAGATAGCGTTGGAATTTTCAGCATCAGTCTTCATTGTCACATGATCCTTCAGAAATCATTCTAATATGCTGATTTGCTGTTTTAAAAAAAAAAAAAAAAAAAAAAACTTTTTTATATTATTATCAATGTTAAAAATAGTTGTGCTGCTTAATATTTTTGTAGAAACTGAAATTCTCTGATGCATAGAAAGTTCAAAAGAACAGCATTTATTTGAAATAGAAATCTTTTGTAACATTATAAATGTCATTTTTGATCAATTTAACGCATCCTTGCTGAATAAAAGTTTTATTTATTTATTATTTTTTAATCTTGCTGACTAAGACTTGCTGGTATTGAAAGGTAGCATACAATTTAACTTTAATTAATTCATTAATTTATTCACTTTTTTATTTTGGGGGTAAATGTGCTTCATTTGAATTAAAAATAAGTTAAACATTATGATAAATATTATACATTTCTTATTTCTTTCTTTAGATTTGGGGGTAAAATACAACCTAGACATGTTCAACAGTGTAAACACTGCAAGAAATACAGAATTGATCTTCCATTTCCAATGTGATAAATGAACCAGCTGTGATTTTTAACATTTCATTCTTCACTATTTGAAAAAGACATTTTTCCATAAATTGGAAAGCAAGCAGTAAGTGCAGTAAGCAGTACACTAGAATTCCACTCCGAACACAGCCCATATCTGTTCATTGTGGCACTTGTGTCTATTACACATGAAATTACCATTATAATCTGAATAAAAGTGCTGCCAGTTAATACAAGACACAAGACACGTTGCCGATCCTCTCTGGTTTAAGCCAGTCCTCACACCCAACCTTCTGTTCGTCTGCGTAAGCCGCTCAGACAGAATATTGATATGAGCCATTTTTCACCCAGCAGTCTGCCTGAGCTCTCTTCCCCATGGCCAAGGTTAATTAGCAGTCATTAAAGAAGAAATATATGCTTTCCTCCTCTGGCGGGAATGAAAAACGAAGGTGCAGATGACTCGTAGATGGCTGCGGAGTGAGAGGACAGTCCGTTAGCCTGTCGCCATGGTGACTGAGATGAGGAGGTAATGGTCACCAATGCGGGAATGTTTAATTGTTCTGAGATTTCTTCAGGTGGCTTTCAACACGCTTGATTAATGGTGCAATCCATCCCAACAATGAGAGCTTTTGTATATGAATGGCGAGCCAACCTGAAGCCTCAAGTCTTCTGAGTTATAGAAGTATTAGCTTTGCTTTTACACTCTTCTATGCGTTTGAAAAATGAGATGGCTCTATTTCAATAACACTGCTCATTGTGCACTCATATAGGTTGGTTTTAAGATTAATAGGGTTTTGTTCTTCAGATCAAATACTAACAGTCAAATACACGTCCTTGGAAAATGCATACAGTCTGTAACCTCATTAAAGTCGAACTGTTGCAGTGTCATTGTACTGAAGTAAGATCATGTAGAGTCCCGAATGACCAATGGCTGAGGGAATCGATGTTTTCTAGACCTCTGACCTGCATCCCACAATTCTTCATTCCTGACACGTAAGGACTTATTCAGTTTGCCCGAGAGACTTGGCGATAAGGACAATACCCCATCAGACAAGACCATCAGACATATCTGGTCTTACATGGTTTGCTTAAACTGTCAAAAAGAACATTTCTTCTACTTCTTAAAGAGAAGGAATTTAAAGTCAACATGAAATGTAACCACTGTTGAGCTTGTCAACCAAATTACTGCAGAAAATATTGGTTTACAAAGAGTTTTTTTATGATTTTGTCTCCAATAGCAAAGACACTATGGAAAATGTGCATCGTGTTGATAATTAAATGATTTATTTTTAACTGGTGATGAAAATGACAAGAAAAATGCTGCAAAATATTACCAATGGACTCAATGATTTTGCAGAAGACAAATCTTAGAAAAATCAAAGTCGGTAATGTTGGGGAGTGATCAGCGTAAATGAATAAAAAATGGGTAAACTAAAGTGAGGTTAGTGAGGCAATCAGTTGGAAGCTTGTTTCCGCCATGGAATAAAAAAATAAAAAGATAATTGCAACTTTTTATCTCGCAATTCTGACTTTATTTCTCAGAATTTCTAGTTTATATCTTGCAATTTTGACTTTATAACACGCAATTGCTACCTTATTACTCACAATTTCAAGTTTATATTTTCTCAATTCTGAGAAAAAAGTCAGAATTTTGAGTTTATATCACGTGATTCTGAGAAAAAGTTCATATCATGCAATTCTGAGAAAAAAGTAAGAATTGCGAGATATAAACTCGCAATTGCGAGACAGAAATGTGCTATAAAAAGTCGCAATTACCTCTTATTTTTTATTCATTGGCGGAAACAAGCTTCCGTAATCATCTGAGGATCATATATGAAATGTTTGAATGGAAAACTTTTAGCAGTTATCTTTGCATTCTAAAGCCCGGAACACACCAAGCAAACGCCGACGAACTAGTGGCGACGAAAGCAGACTGCGGGGTTGGCTCACGTCGGCAGCGTCTGGGTTCAAAGTTGTCCTGACACAACAAACCGATGCTCGACACCCGACGGCCGAGTAGCACGTCCGTTCTGCGCCTGCGTAAGAAGAAATGCTTTTCCGTACCAGCAGGTGGCAGTAGCTGAACAGCCAATCAGAATGATCAGATGGCCCGACTGACCAACGAGCTCCGACGCCGATTCAACATGTCGAATCGGCCAGAAAAAACCCGACAAGGACCAACTTTAGCCGACGGTGCGGAACACACTGAGAAAACTTAGTCGGCCGACGAACAAAAACTGCCCGAAGGCCGACTGTTGGCTCGGTGTGTTCCGGGCTTAAAATGTAGTGGAAAATACAAGCCATTTTAAAATAAAAAAAAGAAATAAACAAAATTTAAATTATATTTTCATCAAAAGGCAAAAATCCTGACCAACAAAAAATACTGTACTGAGTATTGCATATGACGTGGAAGAAAAAAATCGATATCGTAGTGATGAATTAAGAACTAATTTCCACAATTGATTACTTTGTGGCCACGTTTTACTAATTCGTTCCCTAGTTTTCATTTAATTAAA
Organism: Ctenopharyngodon idella; assembly: GCF_019924925.1. Classification (NCBI taxonomy): domain Eukaryota; kingdom Metazoa; phylum Chordata; class Actinopteri; order Cypriniformes; family Xenocyprididae; genus Ctenopharyngodon; species Ctenopharyngodon idella. Next base: position 22,334,342 of record NC_067238.1, read on the forward strand.
TTGTGGATATGATTTAACTAATTAATATATTATGGAAACAAATTCTTACTACATGGCCAATATATCTTGTTTTGTTTCTTTTCATGTTGACTTTAAATTTGAACTTTTTAAAGGGAAAGTAATCCAGAAAATCCTGTGGAAAAAGGCACCCAACTCTATATCTTAGCGGCACATAAAAGCGGTAAATAGCCATACTCATGACGAATATGCTAATGAATGTAATATGAGGACCAAAATAACCATCACTGTACAGTAATGTGCTCATTAGAGACGACAAGCTGTTGATTTACTTGAGACAAACAAGCGATTAAATAGGTTTTCTAACACTATTATAATATGGAGCTCTTCATCAATCTGATGTGCAGTTCAGTCTGAGCAGTGTGATTGGGCCGCAGGTGGGTGAATCCAATGTGGTCCATCATCTTCCTGTGGATGTTTTCCTGAATGCCCTGAGAGCGAGAGTGCTGAGAAGAAAGATCCTACCGCACCAATTAAACCACATCAAATTATCTAGACTGTGCGTGATTGGCTGCTGGAGGGAGGATAATGGAGAAATGAAACGAAAATTCAACTAGAGGTGTGAAAAGAAGGAACCGAATACAAGAGATAGCGACAAGTATGGAGAGATAGTGAAGTGAAATATCGTAATCACCCCTGTCAGAAACCTGATCCTGGTTCAGAGCTGATAATGACGGTGAGCTTGGAAAAAACGTTCTTCCTCCTTTTTCACAATACACCTTCCAGGTTTATTTAAGGTTTATGTGGGGTGGCAGGTTTCTCCTTATCTCTGTGAGTCTACATAGGAGCCAAAGACACTCCTGGTGGCACGAAGTCTCTGGTCTTCAAGCTCACAGCGGGGTTTGAGTCCTTCAGCTGAGGCAGCTGTGGATCGAAACTCAACAACTCGCTTTAAACGGCTGAAACTTCCAGCATTGCAGTTCTGGAACCATCTTGTCCTTTTCATCCTCAAGTTTGTGTCAAAGTCCCAAACAGACAAGCACCAAAGAGTTCATGTTGGTCGATGGGAATACTAAAAGGTTGTTTGATTGAGGATGAGAGGTGGGCTTCACAACTTTGTGATTTGATGGCTTACTTGTTTTGTCTCGGAGCACTTTTGGGAAGACAAAACAGAATGAGAGTTAGAAGACCAAAAGTTTTGCATTACCTCAAGGAAATACCACTAGTGCTTGCAAGGCAGCAACAATGTTCAAGTTTTGGGTGAGCTTATTGTTTTATTGTAAGTCTGCTGCACACAGGAATCAATACACACACACTGTTCCAAAACCTACAGTAAACTGCCTGCAGAGGCAGCATTTTAAGGCATTAAAACAATGTTCCAAAAGGGTGTTTTTGCAGCGATGGACATTTGGTTCCCCAAAGAACCTTTCACTGAACAGTTCTTAAAAGAATCTTTTCTTTTAAGGTTCCACAACCGTTAAGACCTTCGTTCATCTTTGGAACACAAATTAAGATATTTTTAATGAAATCCGAGACTGAGAGGTATATGACTCATCCATAGACAGCAATATAATCACCACTTTCAAGGTCCAGAAAGGTACTAAAAACATCGTTAAAACGTTAAAACTGAAAATACAGCTACAAATATTTTAATGTTAAAAATGAACTATTTAATCCAGTATTTTGTGTGTTATGTATATTTATGCTTATTAGAGTATAATGCCATTAGCTTAGCAACATGCTAACATCAAATTCTACTGGAATACTGAATTGTGATTCTGCATCCCAATTCGCCTATACTACACCCTAAAAGAATGTACACTTTTTGTGACCAGCTTTATACTTTGCCGGGCTGTGGGTGAGCTGGATGATTACTGACGTACAGCATTACTGACGTACAGGAGAGTTCTTGCAACATTAGAATATCGTTAGTGGAATGTTAATATAACGTTAGAATAACGTTAGGGGAACGTTGGAATAATGTTGGAATAACGTTATAATAATATTAGGAGAACGTTAGAATTACGTTATAGGATAAAATAATGTTAGAGGTACATTAAAATAACGGTTTAGGCTAATAACGATAGGGGAACTTTAGAATAACATTAGGAGAACGTTAGAGGAACGTTAAAATAATGTTAGAATAACGTTAGGCAAATGTTATAAACAATACATAAAAAAATTTGTAAAATTGATTTTAGTCCTCCATACATCCATTTTTCATACTGCTTATAGTATACTGGGTCGCGGGTGTGCTGGATGATTACTGACGTACAGCGGAGTAATGATATCGGAGTAAAGAGGTTAGGGGAACGTTCTAGGAACATTAGAATAACATTGGGGAATGTTAGAATAACGTTCTACAAACCAAAAACGAACGTTCTATTTCCGTTAAGAAAACTTTCCTGGCTAACCAAAACAAAACGTAAAAAAGAACATTCTGGGAACCAAAAACTAATGTTCTGGCAACCAAAAGTTGTTAGCTGGGCCCCAGCAAAAACAGAACATTTCCCTAACGTTAGTATTTGGTTCCCATTTGGTTATTTAATTTAATTTTATTTATTTATTTATTTTTTGAGAATAAAATAATAATGTTCTAGGAACGTTCTTTTTAGATTTTCTTTTTGCAACCAAAAAATAACGTTCCCAGAATGTTGCAGGGTGGTTATCTTTAAATAACCAAAACATAGCTTATATAGAATGTTTATAATAACATTGATTATCAGCCTCCATACATCCATTTTCCATATCATTTATACTGGGCTGCGGGTGAGCTGGATGATTACTGACGTACAGGAGAGTTCTTGGAACATTAGAATATCATTAGGGGAACGTTAGTATAACATTATAGGAATGTTAGAATAACATTATAATAATGTTATAATAATGTTATAATAATGTTAGGGGAATGTTAGAATTACGTTACAGGAACCTTAAAATAAGGTTAGAGGAACATTATAATAACGTTAGGGGAACATAATAATAATGTTAGGGGAACGTTATAATAACGTTATAATAACATTAGGGGAATGTTAGAATAACGTTTGGGGAACGTTAAAATAATGTTAGATTATCAATAAAATAATGTTATAATAACGTTAGGGGAACGTTAGAATAACGTTAGGGGAATGTTAGAATAACATTCTACAAGCCAAAAACTAATATTCTATTTCTTTTTAGAAAACTTTCCTGGCTAACCAAAAACAAACCATAAAAAAGAACATTCTGGGAACCAGAAATTCTTAGCTGGGCCCCAGCAAAAAAAGAATGTTCCCCTAATTTTAGTATTTGGTTCCTGTTTGTTTGTTTGTTTGTTTGTTTGTTTTGAGAATAAAATAATAACGTTCTGGGAACGTTCTTTTTAGGTTTTCTTTTTGCAACCAAAAAAAAGTGTGGTCATCTTTCAATAACCTAAAAATAACTTATATAGAACGTTTATTATAACATTGATGATAAGCCTCCATACATCCAATTAGAATAACGTTAGGAGAACGTTACAATTACGTTATAAGAACATTAGAATAACGTTATAGGAATGTTAGAATAATGTTAGGAGAATGTTAGAATTACGTTATAGGAACATTAGAATAATGTTAAAATAATGTTTGGGGAACATTAGAAAAACGTTATAATAACGTTAGGGGAATGTGAGAATAACGTTAGGAGAACATTAGCATTACGTTATAGGAATGTTAAAATAACGTTAGGGGAACGTTAAAATAACATTAGGATAACGTTCTACAAACCAAAAACTAACATTCTATTTCCGTTTAGGAAACTTTCCTGGCTAACCAAAATTGTTGATGTTCGTATCAAGTACACTAAAAACATTTTACAATAAAAACAGTAATATTGTGAAATTTTATCAAATTTAAAAATACCTGTTTTCCATTTGAATATGTTTTAAAATATAATTTATTTCTATGATGGCAAAGCTGAATTTTCACCATCATTACTTCAGTGTTTAGTGTCACATGATCCTTTAGAGATCATTTTAATATGCTGATTTGGTGCTCAAGTAACATTTCCTATTATTTTCAATGTTGAAATCAGTTGCTTAACATTTTTGCGAAAACCATAATACTTTTTCTTTTATAAATAGAAAGTTCAGCATTTATTTAAAACAGAAATCTTTTGTAACATTATAAATGTCTTTAAAAAAACTCTTACTAAGCCCCATTGTAGTGTATTATAAGAAAAATACAAAATTAGAGAAAAGTATAAAGTTTACAAACACACACCCTAAAAAAAAAAAAAATCAAAAGATAGCACACATTAGACTGAATGCACATTAAGCGGTCCAGAGTTTAATACTTTGGTTTAGTGTATTTGAACAAACCTGAACTATAGAATGAGGAATATCAGTACAGCGCTGCCTTGCAAGTACTTTATATTTTCCCATGTTTTTAACCATAACATCTTATCAATAGTGAGTAGAACGGTTTGTATTAGAAAAGCAAACAATGAAACATATCTTAAATACTACCAAACAACAAAAGATCAAACTTAATGTTATATTTTTGCATTTTTGTTTCAGTCAAGCAAGCACACAAACAACCAACATACCTGTCCTGAGGCTAAAGCCTATTATTGCCGACAGGGGAAGGAGGAATTAGACCTTGCTGCGTAGTAGTCCCCCCGTAGGGTGCTCTGGGGTACTGCACTCTGACGAGTTCTTGGCTTTGTCCTTGTTATTGTTGGGCTCGTTGTCTTTGATGATGTCATACTGCCGGCAGAACAGAGCTATCACACCTGTGCACAAATGAAAGCGGATTCAGAGAGTTGCAGACAGGATGGGAGAGTGATAGTGATGAATGGGACATTGTCGAAAGAAGGAAAGGAAAAAATGCAATGATGGATTGCACCATGATTCTGCCCCAAATAATAACATACCAATTATAGCTGGACTAGAACAGGATGATGAGCTGCGCTGCAGCCTTGAGTTAAGTTGTGCTAGTACTGTCCTGTCTGATGATTTATTCCCTAGTCTTCTCAAAGACTTGATGTGTGGATTATAAAAAGATAAGGAAGGCCTCCAAGATCCAATTATAACATTAGAAACGCTCTCGTCTTTTCTCTACTCTACAAGCAAAGACCACATTTATGACTATAGACTAGAGATCTTAAAAACGTAATGACAATTTTATCAAAACCCATCATTTGCAAATGAACACGCAAAGAGTTAGAAATGTCATGAAACTAAAATAAAAAATAAATAATGTGAATTAACGACTGTATATATATATATATATATATATATACAATAGCCAGTAGTGTTTTGTTTATATCACAGCTCGGCCAGCAAAGCAGCAGTTTCCTCCTAAACTCCTCCATATCGCTTTAAAATATAGCATTCTGTGCAGAATTTAAATTAGTCCGATTCGTTTTCTGGTATGCGCCGACTCCCACATATGATCCATTCTGTGCTATAGTGTCTTTGGACCGAAGCAGACTATGTGTGCGCTGCGACTTTATTTGCCCCAATAGAAAGCATATTTACATTGAATCATTCCCTATCCCCTATATAGTGTACTATGTGCCATTCACCAAGTGTGAACAAGTGACCGATTTTATATAGTTTAGGCGGGTGGGACGCTTCAGATTCTAGAGAGCATTTGATTGGACAGAAAATCTGATGAGAAGCTGAAGTGCAGAGTGATGTCATCAAAATCATTGATCCATATTGGCAGAAGTGAGAGACTGTAAGTTTTGATTGCCTATATCTTCTAAATGCGAATTTTGTCATTGTTTTGGGGCACGCTAGCTTATAGATAACAGTAAGGCTAACATATTCATACTAAAAGCCAAAAAACAATTTTTTATTTCATGGGGACTTTAATGATTTTAACGTTAATGACTTATTCATGAAAGTAATTATAAGTGTTATATAAAGATATAAATCAAATGGGAATCATAGAAACATTCCTCACTTTGAGCCAAAGAAAATCAGAGATAGAAAAAGTAAAAAAAAAAAAAAAAAAAAAAAGTTAATCAATGATTGTTAAAAAACGTAAATGTATATAGTAAAGATATATTTTGTGATGTGGTAATGGTAATATTTATAGCATTTATAATTTTTTTAAAAACAAGGATGATGATGATATATATATATATATATATATGACTTTTAAATGTGGGAATAGATTGCTGTGTGAATGTAGCCACTGTGGAATTTCTCTAGTTAACATGATTCTCACCTACAAACTGTTTGATCATTGATCACATTCTTACCTGCCCACATGACAAGAACCACCACAATGATAATGAGCTCTCCAGCCCTGAGCTGGGCAGCCTGGCCAACCTCCTCCATGGTCACTTCATCTGTGTGGATTCAAACAAACAAAATTCATTCACTCATATATTTTCAAAGTCAAAAAACAAGCACAGTTCTGCAGTTATCAAAGCACAGTCACCGTGACACAACACGCAAACCACAGTAGGGAATTAAAACCATCTTCGAATATCTAACAGATTATTTAATTAGTCTCAAGAGGATCTAAAGCGAAGCCTAAAGCCATCTTTTCTGGCTCAGATATATTCATTCATTATATTTCATGTCAAAAATCACAATCAAAACCATAAAACTGGCTGCCTCCAGCCAAACCCAAGTCGAAGCTCATCAGGACCGATGACTGTGAGGATCACTTCAGGGTTGAGCTCTCCTCTCACTGGGAGAAGACCTCAGGGGTCACTTTCTTGGCTGAAGATTTAAAGCGTCTTCTAATTAAGGCCTTGTTAGTTAAAAGAAACTGTATGTAGCGCTCTGGTCTGTGTTCACTGATTAACCGCAGAGGGAAAAGCGAAGTTCTTCAACGTCCTGCTTATCTGAAGGAGCAGAAGCGTTGTGCTTCATAATGACTGGAAGAAGTTACTCTCTTCTCTTTGTGCGCCTCTTCTTTCTTTGAAGAAAAAGTCGATACCCTTTAGGAGAAACTGAAATGTTATTGGATGTCTCAGGCGTTCGAGTGCAGGGGAAAAGTTGAGGCATTTTTCAGCTCTCAATCGACATCAATACATGTCATGAGTCCAGTAAAAAAACAACACGAAGCCACCCTGAAGCGATGAAGAGGGGAGGCCCGCGGAGAGAAGGATTAACTGTCTGTTTTTATTAGCTGCTCTGGTATTTAGTGAAGTGTAATGGTGATCACTTGATTAATTAGAGTGTAACGTGAGCACTAATGCCTGATGATTAAACTGTTTTTTGTAAACGCTCCTGCTATCTAACTGACACATGCATCAGCTAAGAGTTAGCCATCCGAAAACTACTCTCTGCTGTGCCTAAGCACTTCTTTACCCCTGATCCATCACAAATGACATTAGTGCAGAGTTAACAGATTTAAGATGGATCCTGAAAAAGAGAACTTTATACCTTAATGAATATGTCCTTTAAATACAATAATAGATTAATCTACAGGTCAGTTTGTAATTTTTATATACAGTGAGTTCCAAAAGTTGGAGAACTCTTGTGAAAATACCGGGTCACGCTTTATATTAGGTGTCATTAACTACTATGCACTTACATTAAAAATTAAGTACAATGTACTTATTGTGTTGTTGTTGTATTGCAAAACACTTGTACTGCTATTTAGGTGGGATACGGGAAAGGTTAGGGACAGGTTTGGTGGTATGGGTAGGTTTAAGGGTGGGTTAGGGTGTAAGGGAAGAGTAATTATAGCTATAATTACAGGAATTAATTACAGCTGTAATTACATGCAGGTTATTATAACAATATAAGTACAATGTAAAAACATACATGTACATAATAACATAAGTGCATTGTATAAAATGATTCATATAAATGTTATTACATAGTAGTTACAGACACCTAATATAAAGTGGGAACAAATGCAGTGAAGAAAATACATAAAATACATAGTATTTTGCTAAAATAAAATGGAAATGGAATAGTTCAGAATATAAAATATTTCAATTTCATTTTATAACATAACTTTTCTTTGTTTTAAATAGTTTAAAATCCTAAAATGTTATTCATTTCAAGGTTTAAATTCGATTTTTGAATTTTTGACCCCCACTGTACGTTATACTGTATATTATCATGTTTAATAGTAGTTTAGTATTTCAATATTTCGAGTGACATAAACCTGTGTTTAGTAGTTGATCAATATGACTTTTTCAATCAAATATGCCAAAATCAATAGCTAAAGAGCAGGGCACATGCACAAAATATATTATTATTTTTTGTTATACACTACTGCTCAAAATTAAAATTAAAAGAATCAAAATTAAAGACATTTATGTTACAAAAGATTCCTATTTCCAATAAATGCTCTTCTTTTGAACATAAACATCAAAAAATCCTGAGAAAAATATCAAAGTTTCTACAAAATATTAAGTACCACAACTATTTTCAACATTTATAGTAATGAGAAATGTTTCTTGAGCAGCAAATCAGCATATTAGAATGATTTCTGAAAGATCATGTGACTGAAGACTGGAGTAATAATGCTGAAAATCCAACTTTGCCATCACAGGAATAAATTACATTTTAAAATATATTAAAATAGACAACAGGTATTTTAAATTGTATTGTGTTTTACTGTATTTAGCCTTGTTGAGAATAAGAGACTTCTTTTGAAAACATTAAAGAAAATCTTACTGACCCCAAACATTTGGGGTAGTGTACATAATATAATGATAGCAAATTAGATAAATGTATCACTTTTTTCACACTATTTGTGAGAAACATTCTTTAAAACTAAATAATAGCTCCTTTTTCTTCAAAAACATAGATGAAGAGGTATCATTTGACATTTTACTAATGTCTAACCTGCACAACTGACGGTTTGACACCAAATGTCATCAGCACGGTCCAGTGCCAAGGACTGACGCTCACCCATAAAATGGCAAGTGTTTCAGGAACACGAGCATCCCCAGCAGATGTTTGTAAGTAAGTAGGTCATCGAAATGGATTACGCAACATAAAAATTGACTGTATTGTGCGTTGCTCTAGATAAGACAAGCTCCTTAGTAACAGAAAATTCAATGGAAAAACGCACAAAAGTGAACACTTCATGCCCTGAATTATGACACAACACCATTTTTAGAGCGGTTGTATAACCACCTCCCTGCTGTGTTTCTTTTTTTTTCCCTCTACGGAAGTGATTTAGTCATCTTTCAAATTAATCTGTTTTTTTTAACTGTACAAATGTTGAACGATAATTGTGCTTTATCAGTATTGTATCACTGCATATAATATTTTTAACTAATAATATAATGACTGGTTCATCCTAAAATGAAAATTCTGTCATCATTTACATCATTTATATATATATATGTATGTATATATTTCATTTCTATTCTAGCCTGTACTCAGTGCCTGTACTCCTCTGAACAATTTTAAACTTTGTATTTCAGCACTTCTCATATTACTGCCTCCTTAGCGTGAATTGCTTTGTTTTATTCCTTATTTGCAAGTCACTTTGGATAAAAGCATCAGCTAAATGAGTATCATATGGATTCAGAAGAATTGGAATATAGTGCAGGGGGAATATAAACAACTTTTACGATACTGTTATGGTGTTTTTTGTTATTTTGGAGCTTGATAGCCCCAGTTCTTATTCACTTTCATTATATTGAAAAGAATCACCAACATATTTTTCCAAAAAATAAATAAATAAACTTTTTTTGTTTTCCACAAAAGCAAGAAGTCATACAGATTTGGAATGACATGAGAAATTACAAGAAATTACATTGCGAATATGCTGAATAAAGTTGCAATTGCAAGATATAAACTCACAACGTTGCAATTCCCAAAATGGTACTCTGAAGTACTTCAAAGAAAACCATGGTACTATTATGGTATTATGGATTATTATGTCTAAAAATGGGTAATTTTGGCAGTTTTTTGTTAGTGCTGCTGGCTTACCTGGGCTTTTGGAGGCCAGTTTCTCTGACTCTTTGGGAGTGCGGAACAGAACAGGTTCACTCAGGGGGCTGGTGCCGCTCATGCTAATGGACTGCACATGCACAATGTACTCTGTGTCTTCCTCCAAGTCCCATAATGCACATGAACGAGTGGTGGTGTTCACTTCCTGGATGAATCGCAGCATACGTACGTCCTTCTTCTATAAACATCAAAATGAAAAAATAATAATGAGATTGAGAGGCTTGTGCTAATAATCTAAGGATAAATGTGGCTGATGCCACACACATTAAAGTCAACATGAAATCAAAATTCATCCTATTTACTTTTTAAATACATGTTCCTGATCTAATTGTGAATAATTTATCAGTGTATGTTATTCCAGAGATAATAAAAAAAAATGTCATTGTAATATTTAATCAGTATGTAATATTTTGCTCTGTGTCTACAACAACTTTCCTCTTTGGTTGACGTCACCAAGTCCTCTTATTTTCACCTCTCCGTCCAGGTGTCATGGGGTGTGTGGCTTTAACAAAGCGCACGATGATGGAGAGTTCACAATAGTCCTTTTATTAAACAAAATCCAAGAGAAACACGCAGGAGAATAACTAGGAAATAACTTACAACCCCAACACATAAACGCAAATGAGACCGAAAACTGAACAGAAATAACTTAGGGCTTAAATACATGGGGGAAGGTAATCAGCTAAACAAAAACAAGTGAGTGGAACTTATTAACATCCAAGGAAACTAAATAGGAAAACAGAACACAGGCAAATGGGAACAGAGAGAATAACAACAAACCACAAGAAAGTAAACATAACCCTGACAGGCCCGTACGCAGGGTTTCATAATTACCGAGGACACAAAATGTTGTTTGCTGGGGGTTCGGTGGCATGCTCCTCTTAGAAAATTTAGATTTCCCTGATGTACATATGTGCATTTTAAGACGTTTGAAGGCCAAAAAATTGGATAACAATAGCTTTAAAACCATGTCACAACAAATACATGCATGCATAGTTTTGAGGCAGCTTTAATCGCATTTTTGGTCATTTCATAGCTTAATTTACAACAGAACAACGACGGTGCATGCTCGTAGTTTCTTTTACACTTTATCTATAATTAAGTAATATGCAGCGCGCGCTGCCGCATTTGCGCGTGCAATTCTTGACTGCGCACTGCGAGCACAGTATAACGGCTGATTGGACACTGGACAGTCATGTTAATTTTACTGACATAGCTTGACAACATCTCATCTGACCGCAGTTCACTGTTGTTCAACTGAAGCTCCCTCGTCGTCACCTGTAGCCTACCTTTTCCGCACTCTTTTGACTTGCGCCTGGCGCTGAGGCGAACTTGGAATGCGCGTATGAAAAGTGTTGTGGTCATAAAGAGATGGTTCTCCGTCTATATAAACGCAATTCTAGCCAAGAAAAAAAAAGAGACAGAAACAGCAGTCGTAAGTGGGGTGGCCAAGCTTAGGCCAATAGTGGCCATGACCAGCACCTCCTAGCTCGACCCTGCATTGATGAGTGCTGTTTGACCGCTGACAGCTCAGATGAGAAGGTCAATAATCGTGGCGTTGTGCAATATATCAGTGCAGCACCAAAGTAGAGTTAATATTAGGCAAATATTTCACAACCTTTATTATATACACCTCAGAAAAATACAGAGGTCCGGACCTCGGGGACCTCAATGGTGGGTACGGCCCTGAACCCTGACATTACACCCTCCTCTGAAAAAAGAGGTGTCGTCGCACTGTAACTATAATTAATAGTCCAACTGAGGGGGGGGGGGTCTCAGGGGAAGGACGTGGATCAGGTAAATGGCAGGAATCTCGAGGAGATGACGGCGGGAGAGACCAAGGCGCCGATGACAGTGGTAGGAGCCAGGAGCTGGAGGAGCCAGGCGGGGACCCAGACCACAGCCAGTATGAAGGCAGGAAGAGGGAGCCCCATGGAGCCGTGAGGACGACAGTCCCAGGTGGAGCCGAGGGAGGGAAAAGCTAAGGCGGAGCCGACTGGTCGATGAGCCGAGGTGGGGCGATGGGCTCGGTGGCCGGAGGCGGAGCCAGGGGATCCTCTTGGCTAGGTGGAGCTGGTGACCGGAAGATCTGAGGCGCATCCACGCAGCATAGTGGAGTAGACAAAGGAGGAGCCAAAGAGCTGACGGGAACCAATGGAGGCGGGGCCAACGACCTGGCTGCATTTGGAAGAGGACGTGAGAAAGGGAGGCTGGGTGGGATCTCTGCAGACACAGGAGACTTGGAGCTGGGTGGGATCAGCGGAGATGCAGGAGACTAGGAGCTGGGCGGGACCAGTCGGAACAAGCGAATCAGGTAAATATCCTCTTCCAATTCATAAACTGGTGACGTCCTCCTTGGGGCAGATGGTGCAGCCGATCCATTGATTTCCATCACCCACTCCACAAATGCAGCAAAATCCTCTCAAGGACTAACACCAGGTAGGCATGCTTTACACCGCTCATTTAGGCTTGCTCGAAAAAATACACAAAGGGAGTGGTCAGGGAAATTGGTAAGGCACGGCAGGTCTAGAAAGTCAATGGTGTGGTCCTCGCAATTAGTATTCCCTTGCTCTAAACAGAGCAGGTGAACGGTCGGTAAATCCAAAATATGTTCTTGGTTCGGTCTTCTGTCACGGGGTGTGTGGCTTTAACAAAGCACACGATGATGGAGAGTTAACAATAGTCCTTATTAAACAAAATCTGAGAGAAACATGCAAGTGAATAACTAGGAAATAAATTACAAGCACAACACATAAATGCAAATGAGACTGAGCACTGAACAGAAAGAACTCAGGGTTTAAATACATGGGGGAAGGTAATCAGCTAAACAAAAACAAGTGAGTGGAACTTAACATCCAAGGAAACTAAATAGGAAAACAGAACACAGGCGAATGGGAACAGAGAGAATAACAACAAACCACAAGAAAGTAAACATAACCCTGACAGGGACGTACGCAGGGTTTCATAATTACCGAGGACACAAAATGTTGTTTGCTAGGGGGTTCGGTGGCATGCTCCTCTTAGAAAATTTAGATTTCACAAGAAACTAAACATAACCCTGATACCAGGCTTTCTTTCTTTCTTTCTTTGTTTTTTTGAAAGATAAAATGGGTAATTATAGGCATATAACATTACATTTGAAAGCCATTATTTTTACCATTTAATGAAAATGACCAAATTTCTATTTTTGCTTATTTTAATTATTCATTTATTATTAAAACCAATTCCAGAATATAATCACTTTTGTGCTCTATGCTTTTAATAACTTTAAATTAAATAAATAAATTAGTAGCAAACTTCACCCCCAAAAAACCCAATACAACAAACATCTCATGAATCTCCAGATATTGTTTCTCTTTCATTCCTCTCTGCTCTGTTTGTGCATGTGTCTTTCACCATTTCACTCAGAAAATGAGAGAAAGGAGAAATAGCTCCTATCCAGAATAACTATTTGGTAATACCATTCATTTTTTCCACTTAAAAGCAAAATAAATGGTAAAAACAGTTTAAAATAAACACTTGGGACTCATAAATAACATGAATATCAAAATTATTAGTACTTCAAGATTGATCCGTGCATTTCTCTCAAATGTGTCTGAGTAAAATAGATATTAAATGCTGTTTAATGTTTACTTTACTTGCTATCAGCGCAATTCTTAGTGCATTAATCCCATAGTTGTGATAAGTGGCATGAGAAATTCACGAGGAGATAAAATTAACAGACACACATACACACGCGCACGCACGCACACTGCAGAAACTCTGTCTCGCTCAGTTTGGTGACAAGCTGTAATGGCTTTGTACTCCAGCAGATGGTCACTGCAGTCCTTATTACCGAGGTCTCCACAGTGACTGCTTTCCTCAAATATGCACACACACACTTATGCATGCATGCATAAAACATTTACAGAAAGCTCAAGGCCACTTAAAATATCAACAGCACGTGCCATCGAAGAAAAGGCAGACCAGTCTACATCGACACATAACCAACATGCTTACACAAGCATTCCTCCATGATATTGCCTCATTAAACTTGAGTTATGAGGTAATTTCCCCCTGTTTTGCACATGTAAAGATTCGAAATTGACCATAAACTGGTTCAATACCTGCTGGGTGATGGCAAACCCGATGACTGGGTCTCCTTCCAGAATGTCCCATGTCACTATCGCTGAGTTCCCCTCCAGTGCTTTGATGGTCACATTGAGTGGAGCAGATAAACTGTCTGAGGATGAAAAAAAGACAAAGGGGTAAAAGGTACTGATTTGACATACTGCAAGACCTCTCTTGTTTTACAGTCCCTCATTTATGCAGAAGAACAGTGAAACTGCAGAAAATTTGCAGAACTACGCTATAGGTTGTGATGTTGTATGTAATTTGCAACTGCAAAGTTCATTCTTGCTCATCTTTCCTAATGAAACTTAAAAGCATGTAAAACAAAATGATTGTCGAAAAAGATAATAATTCTTCCGTTTCGCCTATTCACTGTGTATTATGACAACAATAACTGAATTTTCATAGTACACTTCTGAAACAACATATCAGAAAGATGTCCCATTTTGTCATGTTACTTTTTGCTGTACTAGAAGTAGACCAGTCACAGTCATTCATGATAACTGATTCTGAAAAACCATTTTATTTAATAATTTAACATAAATAGCAGGGATATCATTCATTGCATGGCACAAGCTGAATGACCTCTGCTGGTTCTGCAGCCAATAAGATTGCTTGTACAACATTTAAATATTGTGGCTCAGTGTTTGCTGTAAGCTGGTCCTCTTTCTCTGAAACCCTCCACCTTCCCCAGCTCCACCTGCCTAGATCTGCTATGGGATTTATGTATGACTATTCATACAGCGGCAACGCATGTTCAATGCTCACAACAGCATGTCTGTAGTCCATACTTGCTCTGTAGCAACAGCAGCAGTGTGCATTGCAGATCTAGTCTGCCATGCATATATTTGTTTTTTTTTTATTTTTTGTACACATACCAAAGCGAAAAACAACAGCTCTTATGCATTATCATCCTTTCAACTTATTTACAGTTCATATGACGTCACAGAAAATGCATGTCTGCAACCCATCTTGGCTGTCTTGGGCGGTTACCAGAGTGTTGCTATGTGGTTGCTATGGTATTCTGAGCAGTTGTTAGCATGTAGTGTTTCTAGGTGGTCACTTGAAAACACAAGACCCTGGACACCCAAACACAATTACATAACCATTACGTTCTTATTAAAATATTCTCATGCAAGTGTTAAATTATGAATTATGGGTCACCGTGATTTTGTCAAGTAAGACAACATATTTTGTTGATCCTGGAACAACATTCCTATCCGAAAATTTAGTCCTATCCCTACCCATAAACCTAACCCTACCCATAACTTATCCCTAAAATTAGAGGGAAATGATAGATAAATAACACTGATGTAAAAGCACCTAACCCTGGTTGTAAGCGTAAACTTGACATAAAATGTAAACCCTCACATCTGATTGGTTGATTGGAATTTTGTTCCAGGATCAACAAAGATGTTAATCCAGGGACATGTTGCACTTGGTGAAATCATGAATTATGATGCAAGTACAAAATTATTTTCACCCCAAATGGTTCATTCTGTCTCGTAACTTCTTTGTCATGCCATTCTCTAGCTATTTTTTTCTAATACCGAAATAAACAGTGCGGTTTGGCTGATGGAATTGCACTGATGCTCAGCTCTATGTTTGCTCTAGATCAATATTTCCACTGCTCTTTACTTTTATTTACTGTGTGGGAGCTCTTAGATTGTTATCTGAACCAGCCTCTTTGTCTTTGATGGTCATCAAACAAAGAAAATGGCCTGGCACAGCCTAGAATACACAATGCCAGCCGCTGCTTGGCCATTGGGCATTTTGTTCATGAATTAAATGGAAATATTTTGCAGCGAAGTTGTCAGAAGTTGTGTTGTGTGTCATCTCTTGTCAGAATGATAATATGCCATTGCTTAAATCGGTGCGTGAAGATCTAATCATCAGTAATGTTTGTTGACTACAGAGTGAAATGGTTGTCTGCTTAACGTC
Organism: Ctenopharyngodon idella; assembly: GCF_019924925.1. Lineage (NCBI taxonomy): Eukaryota > Metazoa > Chordata > Actinopteri > Cypriniformes > Xenocyprididae > Ctenopharyngodon > Ctenopharyngodon idella. The sequence goes on from NC_067238.1 coordinate 22,350,258, forward strand.
ATCCATCACAATGTAACAAATTCACACCCTGCAGATGGGAAATAATGTATTTAAAGGGGATGGCAGACAGAGAAAGCCAGTCATCCCTGAGGACACAATATGTTTCCCATTGGGCAGGATGTGTTTGGAACAGTCATACATAACACTTTAAATAGGGGAGTAATGGAACATGCATTCAGAAACATAACTTAGTAGTTTACTGATGCCTGTGGGGTTCATTCGCATCCCAGAATTCATGGTTCAAGAAATCTTGTTGTGCAAAAATTTAAAACTGAAAATATAAAAACATTAATAGATAATATAATAGTATATAAATAATACTAAAATAACACTGGTCGTTTGAAGTCAGGCAACAGCTTTGTGTAAGGAACTGACCAACATCACTTACAACAACGATTGCAAAGTGTTAAAGGTTTAGCTCACCCAAAAATTAAATTTCTGTCATTAAGTACTCACCCTCATATCGTCCCAAACCCGCAAGACTTTCGTTTGTCTTCGGAACACAAATTAAGATATTTTTGATGAAATCCGAGGGTATGTGATCCACACATAGGCAGCAATGACATTGCACCTTTTGAGGTCCAGAAAGGTACTAAAGACATCATTAAAACCATCAATGTGACTACAGTGGTTCAACCTTAATATTATGAAGCGACGAGAATACTTTTTGTGCCCAAAAAAAACAAAAATAACGACTTTATTCAACAAATTCATTTGTCCCCTGGACCACAAAAGGTGCAATGTCGTTGCTGCCTAGTGGATCAGATACCCTTGGATTTTATCAAAAATATCTTAATTTGTGTTCCGAAGACAAACAAAGGTCTTACCGGTTTGGGATGACATGAAGGTGAGTACTTAATGACAGAAATTTCTCTATTGGGTTCTTATTTTCAGCTCCTTGTGACTGTATATTTTTATGGAAAAGAGCAGCATGAACATTCTGCTAAACTTCTTATTTTGGTTTCCATGGAAGAAAGTCATAAGGGTTTGGAATGACATGGTTTTATGTTAGGGTAACTATTCCTTTTAGAGGTGTTTGCTTGAATGTTTCCAGTTTGAAGTTCTGAGAAAATATAAGAGTATTATAGAGTATTTGTTAAACAAATTTGGTAAAAATCATTATTATTCTATATAGTATCGCAGAAGTTAAACACTTCACCTTTAATGATGAGATGTGTTTTATAATTTGTCTTTTATTTGGATATTTTCCTTCAACACCAGGGCTCACTGGCAATGCCTTTCAACTTAAATCACCCTCTTAAAAATGAAGAAGGTCAAGCTGCCTTGAATATATTTGTTACCACCACTGAAGAGTTGAGGTGTCAGACATGATGTTAACACATACAGTGCATTAATGTTACCTCAGGACAGGCAGAAGTTTTAGTCTTTCTGGATCCCATCAGTTGGTAATGGGCTTCATGTGAATGTTCTATAGGTCCTTGGCTTGCAGCCAGACACCAGACCTAAAGTGTATTAGCCTGTCTGCGGAGACAAACGTGTTTTGAATGTATAGACTTTCAGGGCATTCACTCAACCGGTAATCTTGCAATGAGCACTGCTTAGGAATACTGGCCCTTTGGAAAAGTTAATTTGATTCATTTTTCAACATGTCACATTGACCATGTTTGCTAGTCGCCCTTGTAGGAAGCAAGAGCATTCTAGTTGTCTTGTGACTGAGGAGTGTGCAGTCAGGTGGGCAGCGGTGGTCCGGTGATACCCATTACCTAGACCTGCAGCCATGATTTAGGGAGCCAAGGCTATGAGGTGAATCTCCTGGCTTAGCTTGACTGCGTCCTCAGTCCCTGGACATGGCAGTCCTCGTAAATATCTAGCTTAGCGCTGCTGTCCCACAGGAAAACTTAGAGGGATATTTATTGGGGTAAACTCTGGTCAGGAGCTGAGGGTCTGTCACAATGTAAACAGTAACCTGAAGCTAATTTGATGCCATTTAGTTTCAGAATAAATGCAAAGATTTTTTTAGTAGACAAAGATTTTTTGTTTTGTTTTATAAGGCCATCAGGTACTGTAGCTTTTTAAAATCAGATCATGAGTCTGAATTTGATATAAAAAAAAAAGCACATGGTACAAAAATAGCTTAATGCAAGCTTAAAAAATAGAAAGGGGAAAAAAAGGAAACTAGCAGCTTAAGCCAGATATTTCATTACTTCCTTGACCTGTGAGGAAGTACAGTACAGTAATTTAGCAAAGCTCCCTTATGGAGAGTAAAAACTGAGCCTCTGATAAACAATTCAGTGATGACAGGAGGCAGTTTTGCCTGAATTCTGTAAGTGGTTTCACAGCTCAGGATGACCTCTAGACTGAGAATATTACACCCTTGAGATTCAAATCCCAGTCTCTGATCCACAGACCCATGGCCTGTCTTGAACTCAGAGGAAGTGATGCAAACTGCTCCCCTCCAGCATTTAATAACATCTTAGCTTAGAGTCTGCGCCCCACCTGACCTCCTCTTATTTTTGGATACTTTTGACAATATTTTGTGTGAGAGTAATATCATGCAGTGCGTATCTACCATGCTAATTTTATGTGATTAATTAAAAAAATAAAATAAAAAAATACAGTGACAAATATTAACACATTTAAAGGCAGTATATGTAAGATTTTTGGATTAAAATATCCTAAAAACACCAAAACAGTGTTATTTATTTTGTTGACTTGTGTTGTTTCCAACAATGTTTAAATCCAGAAAAATCATAAATATCCGCATTACCCTCGATTTTCGGCTTGGAAACATCAAAGACGCTTTAATATATTATGTTTTATTAGACAGGTGAGCAACTGTTTGGATACCTTTATCGACAGAAAACTAGTCATTGTTATATAGCTCAACACGGCTCGTCTTATTGTTTGAATCACTTGTTTTCTTGATTTACAGTGGGTAACCATGCCTCAGAGAAAACACTATTTTGTCAAGTGGCTAACATAGCATTATCAGAATGAGCTTCATTTTTAGTAACAGTAATACAGCATTTTATCCACCATATTTTAAAATGAATTGCTTGCCATTTAGCAACACAATTCATCCAGCTTTTAATAATGATATATCGATCTAGCAAAGTGCAACAAGTGTCTCATACCAGCCACAAAGCGAACGCAGAGTGACATTATAATATAACTTTCAACACACTCAAACAAATTATTAGTATGATTGTTTTGACCAAGTAAAACAGTGCTGCATTACCCCACAATTTTAATTTATTTCAATAGAATTAAATAAAATAATGTGAATTTAAGTCAGCAAACGTAACTGTAACAAAGTTCATGTTCAGGAAAGAAGAAGACGGATGTTAAACGTAACTTTAATCATAAAATAAACATAAAATGAAAGGAGCTCAGTGGCCAACTGCGGCATATAAGCATAATAAAAACAGCATTGCAAAATGTCACAGGCTCTCTGCCCTACCCTGATTCATACCACAGCAACATTAATAAAACTTTAATACATTAGCTCATGCATGACCATGATTTCTGCCTAAGTCTCGTCGGATTGCTTTCCTTTCCATCAGCTGTGGAGGCGAAGACAACAACTCCCATGATTCCACGCTCATTCACGGCATCATCAAACTACACCTTTGTTATTGTGTTGAATAATCGACCTCTAGCGGTGAAACTTACATACTGTGCCTTTAATCAAGCTTTCTAACCAGCACAAAGACATTTTCCTACTGTCCAATTTGCACATGGCTGACTTTACAGTATTGTATTGCTTATAAGATATGCTGTTCATTTACCTTTCTATTTTCCTGGAAAAAATGTATCAAAACCTGTTTTCAACATTGATAATAAGAACCATTACTACTAATTGAGCACCAAATCAGCATATTAGAATGATTTCTGAAGGATCATGTGACACTGAAGACTGGAGTAGGCCTAATTATGCTGAAAATTCAGCTTTGACATCACATGTATAGATTACATTTTAAAATATATTCCAAAAAAAACCCCCACTTATTTTAAAAGTAGTTATTTTAAATTGTAATAACATTTTGATATATTACTGTTTACTGTATTTTTGATCAAATAAATGCAGCCTTGGTGAGCATAAGAGACAAAAACATTAAGAAGTCTTAATTATTACAGTTTTTTTGCTTTGTAATTATGGTGTATGGAGTGCAGATTGATGTGAAAAAAAGAAGTCCTTTAAAGCAGTTTAGCATAAGGCTGCAACATAACAAAATGTGGAAAAAAAATTAAGGGATACAAATATGTTCGCAATATAAAAATAAAACATCATAAGCAGCCAAAGCAGGTTTGAGTCTGACCTGGGCACTATAGCTCAGTGTGTTAATATATACTCTATGCATTAACTACTGCATCACAACTCCAATCCTCTGAGCAATTCAGGCTTCATGTGCCTCATCAAACTACACTTAATAAGACAAATAACAACTAATTTATTGACAATGACTGACATCCTCTTTAAGGGTTAGTTCACCCAAAAAGAAAAATTGTGTCATTAATTACTCAGCCCCATGTTGTTCCACACCCGTAAGACCTATCTTCGGAACACAAATTAAGATATTTTTGATGAAATCCGAGAGGTTTTTTTATCCTCCATATAGACAGCAATTATTGGCAATTATCGACTGCTCCTGCGTCAGCATCACACGCATGAGTCGTGCTGCTCACGTGAATAGCGTCGACTAATTCTGAGTCGGCGTTCTGACGTAGAACCTGGAAGTGCTGAATGTAAACTGCGTAGGAGAATGACAGAAGAGAAGATATTGTTGAATAAAGTCAGTATTTTTGTTTTGTTATTGCGCACAAAAAGTATTCTCATCGCTTTATAAAATTAAGGTTGAACCACTGCAGTCACGTGGACTGTTTTAACTATGTCTTTAGTACCTTTCTGGACCTTGAAAGTGGTGGTTAAATTGCAGTCTATGGAGGATAAAAAAACTCATGGATTTCATCAAAAATATCTTAATTTGTGTTCTTACGGGTGTGGAACAACATAAGGGTGAGTAATTAATGACACAATTTTCATTTTTGGGTGAACTAACCCTTTAATGCTTCAAAAACAGAATCTCAGAGTGATAAACTGATAGATTTGCTCTAATATGCAATACACAGGGCCAAATGGACCCACTAAACAACCTCAGACTCATAAAATATTCACAATGTCCTCCTGTAGCTTTGATGAGATGCCTGACACAGTCAGATGAAACAAACATGTGAGAGCTCGGAGCGAGGAACTCCACGTTGCACATTGCGTGGGCACCTCTGCCTTTCATCACAAGCGTCATAACAAAACACAACAGGCCTGTAATAAGACTAAACCATCATGCAGCCTCTAAAGTTGATCAGTTATTCTCTGACATGTTTGGTTCACCTGCTTCCTCTGTATTAGACAGGGTATTTGAAACAGTGTTCTTTTCATAATGGTGTGGAAATGTCACTTGCTCTCTTCATTAATATTCCTCCGTCCTGCATCACTGCCAGTGCCTCAGTATAAAGACGTATGGACAGAGGCTTTGTTGCTTTTCTAGACAACATAAAAGAGAAAAGCAGAGTGAAAATGGTTCGGTTTGCTTAATTAGTGTCTGTTTGTGTGTGTTGTCTAACAGTTAATCTGGACATAATGTTACACATTAGCAGCTCGGAATAGCACCGTAATCATGTAGCACACGCTGCGCTCTTATTTCAACAAACAGATATATGGAATGGTCTTTATAGATATAAGGAATGGCCATATCACTTCACAGTAACTTTTATGATAAAAGAGCCTTTGTTGTGTATTTCTACACTAGTATATTAGTAAATAATTTTCAGATTGCAGATAATCTACTGATGTGAAAAAATGGAAGACTACCCTCCTTCACCAAACAACTGTTATAGAATGAAATTACAGGTAATTTCCTCTAGAAAAACATACATTTAAAGTCACCATGAAATCCCGCCCAACATCTTTTCTTGTTTGAAAAGCAGCTTCACTTGGATATATATGTCATAATAGGAAAGAAACTTCCATTTTATGCCAACTTTAATGGTGCGTTCCATTTGTCCTCTGAAGTGGGAAAGTCCTAGTCTCGAGAAGGAACTTTTGACTGGAACACTCCCTCAAGTCAGAGTTGCGACTAGGAAACTCGGTGGAAGCACAACAACCCCGACCTCAGAATCCAATATGGCTGCTCAGTGCATCAACCATAGTGAAACAGTAGTAATACTGTTTATTACTACTTCTGTTTGTCTGTGTCTCAATAAATTCAGTGGTGCACACTCTATTTGTAGACATGATAATGCAGAAGATCTGTGCAAAATACCGCTTTTTTATGTATTTTTATTCCGAAAGAGCAAGCAACTAAGGTTTGCTTGGACGACGCCATTGTAGATTACTGACCTGTTTACTGAAATGTGACCAACTCGGGTGTGACGTCATTCCCAGCTACGACATCCCTCCTCAGAGGTAAATGGAACACGGCATAAGTCCTATAGGTTTTTTTTTTATGGCTATTATTACAGATGCACCGATTTATCATTAGATTAATGTAATTTTCTTTTGATTGTTTAAAAAGAGCTGATGATCAGAGCCGATTATGTCTTGGTAAGCAAAACGGGGGGATGGGGTAAGTGTTTGGCGAACAGTTCCAAACTTGGACAGTGTATAAATGTCTCTGGCTTGGGTGAAAATGACAGCAGAATTGCCATTTGCTGCTTAAAAACACAAAGCTGATTAATGTTTTTAATCTATATATTACACATAGCAAGGAACACAACATTCAGTGCTCTGATCCATTATATAATCAACAAATCTGTCTACATTGTACAATCATGACAATAATAGCGGTGCATATTTGGTGTTACACATCCACATATAGCAAGCAGCACGGCATCTAGTGAATAATAATTCAAAGTAATTTCAAATTACTGCTGATAGTTTTCACTTTTATCATTTTTATGTCAGGTGACGCACTCATTTTCATTCCTGTATGTGTACTGTATGTGGACCAAACTGCTGAAAACTTACTCATTAGGACCAGTTATGAATATTTTAATTTACATTTGCCATTGCATTCATGCACCCTAAAATGCTTTTTATACTTCAGTGTTTACAGACACGTATTTGAATTTAAAAAGATGAATGTGCATTAATTGTGGTAGTCATTGGTTTTCATTTGTCATTCAAAGAATTGACACTTTATTTTCTATATCTCAGCCTTTATATCGAGAAACTGAGTTATACAGCACTTTTAAAAAGGTAAATTATTATTCTAAATCCTTTCCAAGTTGTCTAACTAACAGTATTTTAAAACAAGATAACAGAAAAAAGCTGAACCATCCAACAAATGATATCACCAACAATCTAATATTGTTATTTGTATATATTTTTTTATATAAGTGAAACAAGCTTTTAAAAATATTTAAAATAAACAAAATGCATTGATTGCTATGTTATATATAGGCCAGAGGAAAAAAACATACTAATTCAACACATTGATAGGCTATTAAATGATATATTGCTTTGAAAGGTTAAATTAATGGAGAAAGATAAATGCAAATACGATTGAAGGGGATGGATTTGTGACCTTGACAAAGTAATCATTATTCTGCTGTAGTTATTTAGCTGTACTAGTTATCAGATCATTTGCCATTTAACAAATGAATTCAGTAGCCTACTATAATGTGTCTGCATGCATCCAGACAAATTCCCTCAACCCCAGAGCTCTCAAATGTGATCTATTATGCATTCAAACTGCCTAATTTCTGTCTACCGACCAGGTTTCTACTGTCTCTGTGAATAGAATCAATTACGATCACATGAATTGTTCACAGCATTTACATGCAGTCTGAATGAACAGTGGAAACCCACGAGCGTCTTGTGCTCCCCAATGGAGGGCTGAACAGGTAGTAGCGCATCATTTATTCATCTCATACCCGCAACCTGTCTGTTCTCTACCAATGTGAACATATCAGAATGCATTTTACCATGCATATTGTTTGTAGTTAAAAGATAAACTGTTGCCATTCTGTTCATTCATGCAAAAATTGTGTAACAAGGTCTCGCGTCTTTTTCTCTGTCTTGCCCAAAAGCCCAATAATGTCCATATATAATAATGACATTTCTGTCTAAATGAATACAATCACGCAAACTTACCGGCGTAAACCAAGGACACGGAGATATAAGCCAAAAACAACAATAACAGCGCAGCACACGAGCCTTTAATTCCCCACATCCTTCAAGGAATTCTTTACATTCTGTTCGGAAGACGTTGAATCCCATTTACTCGCAAGATTTTTAAACTTATAAGTCGGCGTCTATGTGTTTAACATTCACGACTGGTTGCCGTCTTTATTCCTGCATCAGTCCAGAACAGCACTGGATCTAAACTCCGTACTTGCCGCAGAAAGTCGACATGAGAAGACTGCGTGAGCCCATTGGACGGCATATGTCACTATTATCAATGGGACATAATGTATACTTCCTCCAGGGGGCGCTCGGTGGCTCACAAAGCCGAAATTCTCCATTGAACCGCATTCAAATTTTAGTGCATTAAGAACATTTCTACGCTAAAAATGTATAGTTTTTTAAAACTATAAAATCCAACAATTCTACATCTGTAATATAAACGGAAGGCGGTTACAGCAATCGCTGTACAAAGGCTAAATAAAATAACTTATTTTGTAATCACAAACGACTGTGATTGGTTCGTCCTACCAGCGCTGAGAAAAGTAACAGGTACCACGTGACAACGTTGTCCACGTTCCATCGGTGATCTGGATGATAACTCACACCTGAATAAAGACACTGACGATCTTCAAAGTAGAAAAATAATTGAAATTCAAGAATAAGACAGGAGTACTTAGACCTTTAGGGGGTTTAAATAATAACTCTCAAACTGAGGCTTGACCCAAATCCTAAAAGTTGAGGGAGGCTTTTAAGTCACCATGAAATCAAAAATAATATAGCAATATGTTGGCTATTATAAATAATTTATCCGTACACATCTTTTTTTTTACTTCATATTCTTTAATCAAAATAACTTCCCCTCCTTCTTGCGCCAGCAGCATAGTTTCTCTTCTCTGATGACGTGTTTGCTGGCGCGAGGGCGGGACTGGACAACCTGTCACTCACATGAGATCACTGCAATAGCAAACCACAATGATCCAACAATCCAATCAATTCCTACATTACTTTTTTCTTCTTATTTGAGAAGCTGTTTCACTTTCGCTAAATGTCACAATAGGGAATAAAAGACGATCGCAACTTCCTTTTCATGCTGACTTTAATAGGCTAGTAGCTGTACAGGCCTACTAAACAGTTTTGATACATGTTTCAACAGCCTTTTCAAATAATATTTCAATAAGAACGTTACGTTACAAGTTACTCAGACACATATTTACACTTACGTAAGCACAAAATGAATGCTTAGTGCTTTCTGTTAGGATCAGTATTGACTGACAAAAAATGTAAATATTTACTACTTTAATATAGATTATTATGTGATAAAAACTTTAGTTTTATATTTTAAAGGTATTAAAGGTATGTACTAGGGGTACCAACTGATAATTTATGTTTACGGCAAGACAAACAGTCAAACAGATTGCTAATTTTTCCATAGAAGTTCCTTTATACAATATATCATTGTATAAGTTGCACAATGATTGTAGACAGTGAGACAAACGTCTGGGCTGTTAAGCTCCACCTATTTTAGGACTCCCTTTGTCATGGTAATTTCCATTCTACTCGCGTATTCCATTTCTATGGTGTAGCCAGTACCTGGGACAGCGCATTGAGCACTGCATGACAGCTTTAGCTTTAATACGCATTGACGGTTTTCGGTGTACAACATGGGGTACACAACTACAAAGCAGCTCAAAATGCGATGACTGAAGCTAAACGGACGGTTCAGTGACTGCTGATCTATAGTCATCTGCTGTAGCCCATTCAGTCTCCGAAATGAAATTCAGAGTGAAAAGTGCTGGCAGTGTCTTCATCGCTCCCTCCCGCTTGTTCCTGCCAGAATGCTTACTGAGGGAAACCACTCTTCCTAAATTTGTGGGGGTCTTTCCAGCACTCTCCTTGATGTCTCGAGCCAAGTGCTGAGAAATACCCTCTGCATATCAAAAGGAATTGCCACAGGACGACACCACTTTAAATTCACACAATGCACTTTCCATTCACACTGTCTGACACATTTTCATTATTCTAATGTAGAGCAGTAGGCCTAATATTGTCAGTATGCCAAATACAAAAATCTACATCTATATGTAAACATCTACATTCAAGATATGCTGACTTTTACAGTGGCAATGCAGTTTTTATCAAGTGTAACACTTGGCCTATTTACACGTAGTTACTTCTTGACTCATATACTGATGTAGATATTTAGGATGAGGAAAGTTTACTTATGTTGGCTAAACCAACTGGCTTACATGCATCCAAACCACCTCTTTTGTGTTAAATGCTATTCATCTTAAATGCTTCTTGGAAGGCATGTAAACTTGGTATTTTTTCACAACCGGATAGTTATTCATTCAATAAAAGCACATGAAATGACAATGTAAATCCCAGTGTTGTTAATGTTAACTAAAACTAAAACTATTACTGTTTTCAGTAATTAAAGAAATCAAAATTAAAGGTTTTTTTAGCTTTTAGTATGAATATGTTAGCCTTAAGGTTATGAATAAGTCCCAAAACAAACAGTCTCTCACTTCCGCTAAATGGATCACGGATTTTCATGACACCACTGCCGACTTCAGTTTCTCATCAAATCTTCTGTCCAATCAAATGCTCTCTAGAATCTGAAACGTCCCGCCCCCTCCTACACTATTAACAGACGCTGAAGCTGCGGCTGAAATCTGTCATTTGTTCACACATTTACTAGTTTCTATATGGTGAATGGCACATAGTGCACTATATAGAGGATAGGGAATGATTCAGACAGTGTAAATACGCTTTCCATTGACGCGAATGAAGTCCGCTTTCACGCCACGTGAACCGCCACAGCGTGAGCACAGTCTACTCCGGTCCAGAGACATGAGAGCATAGAGCAGATCATACGCGCGAGTCGGCACAGACCACAAAACGTTCAGACATATTTGAATTCTAAACAATGCTATATTTTAAAGCAATATGGAGGAGATTGGGAGGAAAAACTGTTTTTAAAACTGAAATTATTAGGCAAATTGGGTTTTACGAGCTCAATTGCTCTGGCCGAGTTGTGATTTAGGCGAAACGCTATTGGCTATTTTTTAAAAAGGGGAGGGGCTTCTAGATATAACCCACCTTGTCTTCTTGTTTCATTGACAATTACATCAACACGGTGAATATTGCTGCCTTCACGTGCTTTCGGAATTGTTGAAATATGAATTTCCTAGGTAAAAATTGCACATGAACGCCCTCTCATTTAGAAACTTAAATGCGATGAGCTCATAATCACGATTTCAGAAGTGGGAATTATTAAAATTTCTGATAGCACGTGAAGGCAGCATAAAGCTGCGCGTTCAAAGACACTTCAGTGGGCCTTTAAAGGGGACATATGCAAAATTTACTTTTACATGCTGTTTGAACATAAACCACCCTATAATGATAAAAATCCACCTAATCCTTTTTTATAATCTCCATAAAGCCTCAACAGTCTCATAAAACAAGATGTTTTCATTTTCTGCACCAAAGATCTAAACAAATGCGATTTCTGTCCCTGCTGTTTACGTTCACAGACACTTTGTGTGTTTTTTTTTTTACATAACCTTGTGTGTATTTGACAGTTTAAACACAATAAGACATAAAAGAGAAGTTAGTTTAATACTCACAAGACATGCCTTCTGACAGTCAGCTTTCTGTGCGTGTTCTTCAGATGTGTGTGTTCAGAAAACAATAAATTAGAAGTTTAAACTGATATAGCTTTAAAACGCATGCAGATAATAAACTTTCATCATTTCATGATGAAGAAGAACTGCAATGACCGTGAGCGTGATCGCGATACAGATGATAATCAAAACCAAGCAGATGTTTTGTTAGTATTTGGCAGAGTATCCGATGCAGGAAGGAGCTGTTGAAGGAAGTACTTTCCTGGAAAGGGGGCGGGGAGCAGCAGCCAATTTGCATTTAAAGACACATGCACGAAAACAGCATGTTTTTGCATGCACTCAAAATTTGGTATTTACAACATGGAATAATAAAAGATCTGTGAGGTATTTTCGGCTGAAACTTAACAGACACATTCTGGGGACACCTGAGACTTAAATTACATCTTAAAAAAGGGGGCATAATAAGTCCCCTTTAAAATAAAACTGAAATGTAATGTAAATACACATTTTCGACGAAAAACTGAAACATAAACAAAAATTAGGAAAGTTAAAAAAGTAAATTGAAAAAGTTGAAATACTAATATTACTAAAAAGTAAAGTAAAGCTATATAGAAATTAAACTAATAAAAATGACAGAAGCACTCAACAAAATTCATAAAACTTAAAAAAAAATTTAAATGAAAACAAAAAAATAACATATATATATTATTAAATAGCTTACTATAATAGTATACAAATAGTATTAAAATAACACTGGTAAATACCCTCATTATTTGTGATGGATGTATCAGCGCTTATCACAGTAAAGAGTGCTTACCTTGCAAACTGTCTGACCTTCCACTAAAGAACAAGTTCAACACATTATGCTTTTAATAACTGAACAAGACATTAAGAGAACTGAACATTTAGAGACAGCATGTCTCCATACAGAGTTCCAAATGCTGCCATCTGTGAATTTTTGTCCATTTTTCTCTTATTCCTGCCTTGTGACAAATACAACTCTGGTACAATATGTGGGACATTTGTCCATCTTTTTGGCAGATGCTGAGTTTTTTTCTTTTCTTTTTTTGTTTCTCAGTGTACTGGAAAAAAATCTGATGTTTAGCATTATCCTTTTTCTCTCTCTTTCACTGTTTGAATATGTTTATAAGGCTTTTTAAGGCATCACTGGCAAACTGGCAACTGGAGTGAGATTCTGATCTAATGAGATTTTACTGTGTTGTGGCTGGTTTAAACAAAAACTCATTTTTACATGAATAGCATTTGTTGCTTATCACTTTATTGTGTCGCACCAGTATGAGCTGAACCAGGTTTTATTATTCAGTCTCTAGTAGCTTGGGTCACTGTGGATCCCAGTGAAATTTAATATAGTTGGATCATGTGCAAATTCATTTTTAAACCAGTAACACTCTACAATACTTCTGCCTACAGCTGCAATAATGATTATTGAGTACTAGATCAAGAGGGAAATAGCTCTTTTTTTTTTAGATCGATACATAATTAGCATTTTGATCAAACAGTTGTTAAAATCTCTTTTTACAATGTTTTACTAAAAAATAAATAAATTAGAAATATTGAATAGCACTTGAGAGAGAACTCACACTTGCTTAGTTGTCTGTGAGAGAAACACGCTTTTAGTAATAGACTGTCCCCTCAGGCTAGAGGTTCTTGTCACGGGAACTATCAGTATGAGAGCCGTGCACAGGAGATGTTGGCTGTTTTCTGCGCTGTCTCATTCAGAAAATACAGAGAATGTATGCTGAAACTAGCCTTCGAGGGACTTGAAGTGAGACTGCCACATTTATGTAATGGCCATATGGCTTCTGTTACACTTGGATGCCCAGTCGGATATTCTCTTTTTTTTCTTAAAGGGATAGTTCACCTATAAAAGAAAAGTCTGTTATTATTTATCCACCCTCAAGCTGTTCCAAACCTTTTTTTTCCTGTAGAACACAAAAGGAGAATTATTCTAGTTGTTTTTTGTCATGCAACTAGTCCCCATGGGAACTGAGGCTTTCCATGTTCAAAAAGGACATAAGCACAATAAAAGTATAATCAGAAATTATCCATATAACTTGTGTGCTATATTCCAAGTTATCTGAAATCATTCAGTAGCATTCAGAAGCTTTACGAACTGGATCAACTGATTCAACTGAAGAAATGTGATTCAAAATTTGTTTGTAAATCAAACATTGCTGTTACACACACACACACACACTAGAATAACACTAGTTTAAACATGTTTGGAAATACATAGTAAAATTAGAATTTAATTTTTTCACTGCGCTAATTATTTCATCTCGGCCCTTCAGTTCTTTCCTCTCCCAGGTTCTCGTCTTGTAGTATTCATCTATCTCTGGATGTAGGTTTTTATATCACTCCCTTCCTATTTTTTGCAGATAGAAAGAGAAATGAGGGCACAGTGGTTCTGCACACAGTGTAGTTCAGGGCAGCGGTTTTAGAGAGTCTATAAATTGGCATGAAGGTGAATCTGTGTCTCGCGTTACTGGGGCTGATCCTGAGGGATAACCCCACATCTTTGTTTCTCCAAGCGTGAGGTCATTGTCTACCGCTTCATGATCCATCTCACGTTCCCCCAGTAAAGCAGTCGCTCCTGCAGGGCTGAGGCTTTTGGAGATATTATTGCCACAGTACATAAATGAGTGTGTATGTTTTATGTGTGTTAGTCTCAGCCTCAAGACTTATCATAATCTATGTACATTAACAACAAATATTACACCGTGTGTCCTAACCAGACACGATGCGATAAGATTCCAGTGACAAGCAATTTGCCTGTACACAAGATGCGATGAGACTACGCGACCAAATCAATCAAAAATCACAGCCAATCAGAAGAGTGTGTGGGCAGAGTCTTTTCAAGTTCCGAGGTGAATTATCCATTGTAACTTTCAGTTTGGCTGTAAAGGTCACACAAAATGATATTGAAATTCACATTAGATGCTTTTAACATTAAATAAAGCACATAGACAGTACCTGAGATTATTGTCATACTTTGTATATTGTTGTTCCAGCTGCAGCGCTGCAGAAAGTTGTGTTCCAAATTATGTGCTATACACTATGCACTTATACACTATGTACTTATGCACTATGTACTCTACCGTGAAGTGTATGAATTTTATAAGGTTATTTTGTCATTCAACATCAGAGTCTGATAGCCCCGCCCCCTCCACTACATAATTAAAGCTGCTACAGTTTAGTTAGTGTTGAAGTGTTCAACATTTTACACACTTAATTTTTTCGGTTAATTACGTACATCATCTGGGTATTTTAAGTGCATTTTTCTGTTTGGAATTTTCAGTGTGAACATACTTGCACGATTTATACTACAAAATGGCATAGAAAAGTGCATAAGTACTCGAATTGGGAATAAAATAGAATCGTGGTTTCACATCTGTTTAGGATACAGTGTTACAAACAAACTATGACTGGTTTGTCATATCATATCAATCAGGCAGTCTAAGAGGCTGTTTACACAACACCATTTTCAACTAAAAATGGAAAACTTTTTATGCGTTTTGGCTATTTATTTACACGAAAGCACGTTTTGGGGGCCTGAAAACACAAACTTTTGAAAATGAGATTCAAAGTGCAAGTTTTTGAAAACGATACTACTATTGTCTCTGTGTAAACTACAAAAACGCGAATTTGTGAAAACGGTGTAGTTTCATTATCAAGTGACATCGCCAACTACTGGCCTGGCAGCATAATACAGCGTTTTTAGATGTTTTCGCAGATCTGTGTGAACGGGGATTGTTTTGACAAAGTTGTTGTCCATTTGCGAAAAATGCAAAGGAAAAACTTTTCCATTTTTAGTACATCGTTGTTGTGTAAACGTACCCTAAGTGCTTGGTTCTTGGATAGAATAAGCTGCTATGAGTACTACCAAGCTAGCTAATGTAAAACTAAAACGTTTACCAAAAAAAGTTCAATGAATGATAATGTTTTTGCCTTATTAAAGAACCTCATTAAAGGTCAGATAAGTCTGAACAAACTCAATATTAAGGGGTTAGTTCACCCAAAAATTTAAATTCTGTCATTAATTACTCACCCTCATGTTGTTCCACACCCGTAAGGCCTTCGTTCATCTTTGGAACACAAATTAAGATATTTTTCATAAAATCTGATGGTCAGAGAGGCCTGCATTGCAAGCAAGACAATTAACACTTTCAATGCCCAGAAAGCTACTAAAGATGTATTTAAAACAGTTCTTGTGACTACAGTGGTTCAACCTTAATATTATGAAGCGACATTTTTGTGCACCAAAAAACAAATAACGACTTTATTCAACAATATCTAGTGATGGGCAGTTTCAACACACTGCTTCATGAAGCTTCGAAGCGTAACGAATCATTTGTTTCGAATCAGTGGTTCGGAGCGGGTATCAAACTGCCAAAGTCATACCCCCCAGTGGTGAACCACTGAAATTTCGAAACACTTATGACGTAACGAAGCCTCGTTTACTGAAATCACGTGACTTTGGCAGTTTGATACACACTCTGAACCACTGATTCGAAACAAATGATTCGTTAAGCTTCGAAGCTTCATGAAGCGGTGTTTTGAAATTGCCCATCACTAGATATTGTTGAATAAAGTCGTTATTTGTTTTTTGTCGTTATTTGGTGCACAAAAAGTATCGTCGCTTCATAACATTAAGGTTGAACCACTGTACTCGCATGAACTGTTTTAAATATGTCTTTAGTAGCTTTCTGGGCATCTGAAAGTGTTAATTATCTTGCTGCCGATGCAGACCTCTCTGAGCCATCGGATTTTATGAAAAATATCTTAATTTGTGTTCCGAAGATGAATGAAGGTCTTACGGGTGTGGAACGATGCAAGGGTGAGTAATTAATGACAGAATTTTCATTTTTGGGTGAACTAACCCTTTAATGTTACTGGAATAATGTTTTTTATAACTTTAAGAGACAATCAATTCAATGTCGTGTGCACACATCCAAACATAACTTCAGCAGGTGCTTGATCAAAAAAGAATCTTTACTGAAAAAAGTGAAGAAAAAAAAAGTCACACAGCTATTTCTGCTCCCATACAAGTTTAATATATTGCTTGCAATATATTAAACTTTAATGGGAGAGACCAAATATCGCAGAGTCAAAAGTCTGGTTGTGTGGAACTGTGACTGTGTTGGTGTGTTTCATTTTATTGTTTCTACTCCTACAATAAAGCTAAAGTAGGTGACAACAACTAAAGTGAAGTATTTGTTTTTAATGTTTGGACTCCTAGACCTCACATACTGGTCTCAGTGGGCACTATCTTAGTGAACAAATCACTGAACAGGTTTACAAGATGCCATTTACTTTATGTTGCAGGCGGTCCTGCTGACTCACTGATGGGTCGCAGTGGTTCTGTTGACAGGATGAGAATCTCTGAGCGTGAACAATGATTGATAGGCAGAGGTGGCGCTTTTCTCTGCATGCAAATGAATAATTCTCTCTTCCATTTTTTCTCTCTGGCCTCATATATCTTTCTTCTGTTCCTTCTGGAGGTGCTTCAAATGATTCATGCACTTTAGAGAAACTCACACGTTTTAGAGGATTTAATTGACTGCTCCAAAGAGTATCATAAATATTGAATGGTGGTCTGGTGGTCGCTATATTTCATAATTAAGCTATATGTCAGAAAGTTCACAGTCATCCACAGAGCAAATTTCGGTCATTGCGACATGACACTGATCATGGTATTCTACTTTGTTAGAATGTTTCCCCTCACAGCAATTCAAAGAATGTATAGATCAGAATAACCATCATATAGTACACCTTTCTTCAACAAGATGGCTTGAGGGATCATGTCTATCATATATCATATATTCATGTCTAGCACAAATAGTGCAGGATGAGTTACATGCTAAAGTTTAATAAACTTCATGTTACTCTAATACCTCACCCTCATTATAACCCTTGTGAAAAAAAGAAGTTTTGAATGTGCACTTAGTGTACTTCAAATCTTAATATATATATATATATAAATATTATATATATATATATATTAAAGAGAGTACAGTTTCATGACTGTTTCTTAAAAAACTTAAGCTTTTAAAAAGTGCACTTTATAACATATAACATTTTTTTTAGTTTAAAGTTTTTACTTTAAAGTACATTTTAAATTGTTTTGTTTTAATAATCTTTTGTCATGCTTTAAAGAAGTACACTTATTTTGATAACATATGCACATGTGAAGTACTTGAATATAATTTTGTAGTGTGTTATTCAATATTACATTTAAAGATGATATATTTTAAATGTATTAAATATATACAACTTCATCATTATAATGTGCAATTACAGGTATATTTAAATACATGACATACAAGTTTCAATAGAAATGCCATTAAACTATGTTCTACTTTACCATAAATGCATGTCGGTACATTTTTAATCACATTTTGATAACAGTACAATAAATATGAAATTACAAATAAATATGTTCTTAAAGGAACACTCCACTTTTTTTGAAAATAGGCTCATTTTCCAACTCCCCTAGAGTTAAACAGTTGAGTTTTACCGTTTTGGAATCCATTCAGCCGATCTCCGGGTCTGGCGGTACCACTTTTAGCATAGCTTAGCATAGTTCATTGAATCTGATTAGACCGTTAGCATCTCGCTGAAAAATGAAAGAGTTTTAATATTTTTCCTATTTAAAACTTGACTCTTCTGTAGTTACATCGTGTACTAAGACTGACGGAAAATGAAAAGTTGTGATTTTCTAGGCCGATATGGCTAGGAACTATATTCTCATTCCGGCGTAATAATCAAAGAACTTTGCTGCCGTACCATGGCTGCAGCAGGCGCAATGATATTACGCAGCGCCTGTGACCCCCTGCTTGCACAGGAAGCGTGCCTTGCAACCATGGAGACATTTGTGAGAGACGCTGCGTAATATCATTACGCCTGCTGCAGCCATGGTACGGCAGCAAAGTTCTAAAAAATTGCAACTTTTAATTTTCCGTCGGTCTTAGTACACGATGTAACTACAGAAGAGTCAAGTTTTAAATAGGAAAAATATTGAAACTCTTTGGTCATTTTTTAATGAGATGCTAACGGTCTAATCAGATTCAATTATCTATGCTAAGCTACGCTAAAAGTGGTACCGCCAGACCCGGAGATCGGCTGAATGGATTCGAAAACGGTAAAACTCAACTATTTAACTCTAGGGGAGTTGGAAAATGAGCCTATTTTCAAAAAAAGTGGAGTGTTCCTTTAAGTCCTGCTTAAGTGAGTCAAAAAAGCATTGTAAAGTTCAGCTAATTGCATTTAATATAAATTTAAACTATAATCCATTTTCATTTAATTGCAATTTACTGTCAGAAAACATTACATTCAGTTCACAATTAAGTATATTCTTACATTATACTTAATTATTTCTGTAATGAGTAAAAACTTTTTAAAAGAAGGGAAGCAATAAGTAGTAGTGACGTATTATTGGGCTAATTACAATAATGATGGATTATGATTGGTAATATTCACAGATATCTGATGAATGTAACGTGCTGAAACATTAAAAAGAGATAGGGAATATTTTTCGATAAAGAATGGGGGGAAAAATAAAATGTCGTTGGGGAGAAGAGTGGGAGAAATATGTGCTGTGAGCAAAAAGACGAATTATAGATTTTCATCAGACATAAGAGACCTGACATTCAGAAATCAAGAAATAGAGAGAGAGAGAGAGAGAGAGAGGCTGCATCCCTAAAGTCTTGTTTAAGTTCAACACTTCTGCAAAGTCATTGCAAGGCCCTGTTTACACCTGCTATTAACTTCTGTATCGGGTGATAAGTGGTCAGCCAATACACATGCTGCTTACAGCTGGTCTCTAAAGCACCTCCTGTGAATATGTGTGATCAGATTTGAGGGGAGGATCTCAGATTATACATCACTTACTATATTAATGTTTATGTAAAAGCTGCTCTTAACCAACCAAGTTTAAAACCTGTTTTAGTGCAGTGGTTGATTAACAGGTGAGTATGCATTTCTAAGGTGCTTGCATCACAATGGATAAGCAATAAAGGGTTAGTTCAACAAAAAATACAATTTCTGTCATTAATTACTCACCCTCATGTCGTTCCACACCCGCAAGATCTTCGTTCATCTTCAGAACACAAATTAAGATATTTTTTGATAAAATCTAAGTTTTTTTATCCCCCATAGAAAGCAACATAATTACCGTCATTCAAGGCCCAGAAAGGTACTAAAAACATCGTTAAAATAGTCAGTGTGACTACAGTGGTTCAACCTTAATGTCATGAAGCGACAAGAATACTTTTTGTGCGCAAAAACAAAACAACTTTATTCAGCAATTTCTTTTCTACCCTGTCAGACTCGTATGCAGCTGATGCAGTGAACGCAGTTCAGCGCTTCAGTGTTTATGTCCAAACGCCGGCTCAGTATTGGCTGGCTCCTGCATCAGCATCACACGCATGTGTAGTGCTGCTCACGTGAACAGGAGTCGATCAATACAGAGTCGGCGTTCTGACATAGAACCTGGAAGTGCTACAATGAAAATAGCGTAGAAGAATGACAGGGGAGAGACGAATTTGTTGAATAAAGTCGTTATTTTTGTTTTGTTTTTCTACACAAAAAGTATTCTCGTCACTTCATAGCATTAAGGTTGAACCACTGTGTCACATTGACTATTTTAACAATGTTTTTACTACTTTTCTCAACCTTGAATGTGGTAATTTCGTTGCTTTCTATTAAGGATAAAAAACCTCTTGGATTTCATCAAAAACATCTTAATTTGTGTTCCGAAGGTGAACAAAGGTCATACGGGTTTGAAACGACATGAGGGTGAGTACCTAATGACAGAAATTTCATTTTTGGGTAAACTAACATTTAAAGGGTTAGTTCATTCAAAAATGAAAATAATGTCATGTTGATCTATACCTGTAAGAAATTCGTTGATCTTTGGAACACAAATTAAGATATTTTTGATAAACTCCGATGGCTCAGTGAGGCCTCCATAGACAGCAACTTAATTTACACTTTCAAACGCCCAGAAAGCTACTAAAACATTTAAAACAGTTCATGTGAGTACAGTGGTTCTACCTTGATATTATAATGCAACGAGAATACTTTTTGTGCGGCAGAAAAACAAAATAACGACTTTTCAACAATATCTAGTGATGGGCGATTTCAAAACACTGCTCATCGCTTTATAATATCAAGGTAGAACCACTGTACTCACATGAACTCACATGCGTTTTAAAGTGTGAATTAACTTGTTGTCTATGGAGGCCTCACTGAGCCATCGGATTTCATCAAAAATATCTTAATTTGTGTTCCGAAGATGAACGAAGGTCTTACGGGTGTGGAACGACATGGGGGTAAATGACATTATTTTCATTTTTGGGTGAACTAACCCTTTAAACTACAAAAGCAATGCGGTCTACTACCTTAGAATTTAATTTAAATTCTCGGATCAAAAAAATGTTTTTGACCTCAACATGTATTTTGTCCATTGTCGGATAACCTGAAACAGATGTTAAAGAGATAGTTCACCCAAATTTTTTTCCATCAATTACTCACTGTCATGTCATTCTAAACCCATTTAGACTTTTAGTGAACAGACTTTCAGTGGAGGGACATAAATCTCTCAGATTTCATTAAAAATATCTTCATTTGTGTTCCGAAGATGAACAAAAGTTGTATGGCTTTGGAATGACATGAGGGTAATTGATTACAAAATTTACATTTTTGGGTGACTAACCCTTAATACCAGTTGTAGACAGGGGTCTAAAGACAAATGAAAGGACTTAATGCCCAAAACCCTACAACTTCTACAGTGTCGCTATTTCACTCTCATTGGCCTTGTTTTTCTTTCCAGTGCCCTCCTTGTCTCCCCTGCTTCTAGGCGATTCTGGCAAAGAGATGTTCCTCAGGGTGATTGGTTGTGTGGAGCGAATTTCCTTAAGTGATGTTGGAATGCAGAGTTAGCATAAAGCAGAAGTAGAGGCTGTCCTGATAAGGAGACTGGAGCAAATAGCTAGAAGAAGTTTGTAAATGACCCTACATTTCATGTCAGCACTTTCCTCCAGCCCTCAGAAAGGGCATGCATAAAATGCAGTGTCGAGGGTGCAATCGCCATGATTAGACGTCAATGAGAGCAGCCCTGGCCCTGCTCCATCATCACTGCATCTTAACCACACTGGATCTCCTAATTAACCTCCCTGATTTTAATCTGAAATATGCACAGACACACATACACAGTTCATGGTGAAGGACAACACTCATCAATAAGCCCTCATGATAACACACACACAAGAAAAAAATCCTCACTCCTGCATTCCATTCATTTACATTTATTCATTTAGCAGGTGGTTTTATCCAATGTTACAACCTTGGATTTACAACCTAGTTTTCCTTTACAAAGTAACATCGGCAGCTACTGGCCTGGCATGAGTATACAGCGTTTTTAATTGTTTTCGCGAATCCGTTGTTTTGACAATGTTGTCGTCTGTATGTGAAAAACGCAAAGGAAAACTTTTCTGTTTTTAGTACATCATTGTCGTATAAACGTACCCTAAAGCCCAAAGTATAGTTCACTTTTTACGCGTATTTCGTCATCAGAAGAGTATGCGCATACTGTACGTGCACAGCCGGATTTTTGTACACGTGCAGGTCGCACATGCGCATTTAATTTTTTTTGCAGTAACTAGTTTATCCACAAGGTGGCAACCATGCCCTTGGGGCGTCGATTCACAAGGTAGTCAAAGAAAAACTGCATAAACAGAACAGGCCGGGATGCTTGCACGCTACAGCGACAATGATCTGGCCTACATAGAAGAGAGATTGTGTGAAGAGGTTAGAAAGTACCCTCATTTGTACAACTCTAGCATGAAAGAATACAAAGATGTTTACATGGGTTGTAACTCGTGGCGCGAGATTGCTCAAAACTGCGCATGCGTCAAGTAGGCTACTTTCCAAGGCTGTGCGTTCGACTGTGCGCGTACACTAGCGTACGCATTAAAAAAATGAAGTATACCCAGGGCTTTAGAGGTTTGGTTTAGTTGCCCGTTTGTGTAAAGCTTGCTATTTCTGATGATTACTGTTTTTTTGTTTGAGAGTGTATTTTGGTTTCTTATTTGTAATAGTTGTAAATACTTGTAAATATTGGTTAATTGTAGTGTTCTGATGGCATTTCTTTCTTTGTTGTTTTCTTTGTCTCTGTTTACAGTGCTAGGTAGATATAGGGAAGATAATTTTGTATTTTCTTTCTTTCTTTCTTTCTTTTATTTATTTATTTTTTGGATAGGTTAAGTAGAGGGAGGGCTGAGTTAGGGGTTTTGTTTATTGTTTTGGCCTTATCAGAAGCTGAAGATTTTCCCAAGATAATTTTTCTTTCCTTCATGGCAATAAATCACTGCAAGTTAAACCTATATGTCTAACGCCGGTTTCAACTCTTTTCTGCTGCGGCAGAAGAGAAACATATGGAAGCTTGTTTACGCCACTAATTGTGACTTTTTTTCTCAAAATTGCGAGTTTCTGACATTAATTGCGAGTTATAATGTCAGGATTGCGAGATATAAACTCAAAATTGTGAAAAATAAAGTCGGAATTGCCAGTTATAAATTAACAATTGCGTGTTATAAACACACAATTGCGCATTATAAACGCACAATTGCGAGATATAAACTCGCAATTCTGACTTTTTTTCTCGCAATTTTGACTTCTTTTCTCAGAATTGTGAGATAAACTCGCAATGGTGAGTTATAAAGTCCAATTCTGAGGAAAAAAAAGACTAAAGTCAGAAATGTGATAAAAAGTGATAAAACTTTTTTTTTTTTTTTTTTTATAAAGTTTTTATCACTTTTTATCACATTTCTGACTTTATAACTCGCAATTCTGACTTTATAACTTGCAACTGCGAGTTTATATCATGCGATTCTGGGGAAAAAAATGGCAGAATTGTGAGATGTAAACTCGCAATTGAAGAAAAAAAGTCTGAGTTTTGAGATAAAAAGTCAAAATTACCTATATACCTATATAAATAATGATATGTATGGATAAACCAGTTATAATAATATAGCAATATTCAAGAATCGTCAATTTTGATTTCATGGTGACTTTAAAAGCAGCGGAGCTTACTGTAAACAGCTCCTTACGTTTTTGACGCAACATCCTTTAATCTTGCATCATTGTGTAACCTCTGATGGTGTTTCTTTATTAACAAATATGTTTATAATACTGTGAACAAACACAAGTGTCATATACATTCCGAAAGCTTAATTCGTGATTTGCCGAAAAAACAGGCAGGCAGGGTTTCCACACAGATGGAGCCAGATCTGCGTTTGATCTGTAAATATTTACCCAGCTTGTGAGTGGGTGCTACAGCATGCAGAGGACAGTCAGCTTCGCTCACTGGACAGTGTGTGCTGAGCTCTGCCACCTGGGTTCACGTGTGTGTATGTGTTCATGTGCTTGTGTACACAGCTCAGCATCCCTGTGGAGAGATTTAAAGAATTGACTCTCCACTCATGCCCATGCTGCACTGTAAATCTGATTTTCCCCAAGACTCATTTGAAACACACACACTCTGACATTTATATATGAAGAATTAAATATTGTATCTGCCAATCGGGGTCCACAGCTCAATACATCATAACATGCTGGCGTAGACAAGAGGTTCAACTGTTGTTCAAACCAGACTCCAGAACAGGGAAGAAATGTGATCTAAGTGTCTTTGACTGTTGAACGATTGTTGGTGCCAGACGGCAGTTTGAGTATCTCAGCAACTGCTGATCTCCTGGGAGAGCACAACAGTCCCTGGAGTTTATAGAGGGTGATGAAAAAAAAATCAAGTACAAAAGTTGGTACAACTCCTGAATGCACAGCAAATCAAAAGAAATCTTGCTTTTTGTAGACGTAACAGATGGTAGGGTCAGAATTTGACGTAAACCACATGAATCAATGGATCCACAATCCTACCTTAAGTCCAGGCTTGTGGTCTTGGCAATCCCAATGGACTCTTCACACCAAGCTTCGCCTTAAAGAAGTCACTGATCAATCCTAGTTTAGGAACTGTTTAATCTGTTTTACTATGCCTTTTCACTGCCATTATAAAGCTCGGTCCTGGTTTCCACTACAGTGGACATGTAGGAAATCAATGCCCTGTTTTGTAACAGAAAATTCATATTTTGATTAGAGTGTGTAACACATTTTCCTGAGATGTTGATTTATGACGACCGATTTGAAAATTAGTCAGATTTAAATGATAATCACAAAATATTTCCGTAAGAGTGCTAAATTTGATCACTAAATTAATGTCAGTCATTTTAAAGACCAAGGAGAAGTTGTTGTCATGGTGAAACCTCCAAACATGTATCTCTGAAAAGCCCTGAATGTGCTTTACAGGACTCTATCCAGACTTAAAACTATGTATGGTGTCAGAGAAATTTACTAAAATATGTACAGTGGACAAAATTTAATAAAATGGTCAAATGAAATTAATAGTAAAGCTTTCTTTGATTTTATCAGGGAGACGGAGCTGATAAATAGAATATAAATTTCTGTCTGTTCCACACTCTGGAGCAGAAGGTGGCGGTAATGCACCTATTACGCTGGTTGCCAGCCGCCGTTAAACCCAAGAAGAAGAAGACCTTAGGTCCCGCCCACTGGTATTCAGTCACATAATGACTGACACCTATCTACACTAGATGCGAGCGTTGCGTCTCGTCAAAAGCAAATAAAGCAGTTATAATCACTAACGCTGTCTACACTGGATACAGTATACAGATGCCTGTTTAGTTTCTGACATAGGCTACTCCAACGTTCGCTTTGACGATTCGACTTAAAAAGGACACCCGCGTCAGGAACAAGTGCATAATTTATTTTTAATGGCGTCCCGGATCGCATCAGACTTGGAGGATTATATGTTTGTTTGGAGCATTTGACAGCTGATTGTTTTGTAAACGAGGCAGAGTGTAGGCTAATGCGTGTTTCGCAAAGAAACCTTGTTGAAAGATGAAGCAGCCAACTGACAGCAGCCATGTCGCAAACCGTAAGTATACAATTTATGTAATGCTTTGACATAAATGGCTTTATAAAACGGTTAGTTCCTGTCCTTGATTCTGATTGGTCAATAGCTGTTTTATTCATGATAAAACAGGACTATGACCGCTTCACCCAACGGTTCTGTGTATCACTACATAACACCCTTAGCAACCACTCTTAGCAACGTAAACTGTATGTTCTCAATTGATATTGTTAATTGAAGCTTACTGTATTATGTAGAAGAGTATTGTGAAAAAGAGATCGAGTGAGCGAGTTTATTACCTGCATTCAGATTTAGCATTTTCCTTCAGGTCAGTCCTATGTTCATAATAAAAAAATCTGTTTAAATGTCCGATGTATCATCTTGTCCTTTTAACATTTAATTGGGTTTTCACGTGACTAACAGCGCAAGTCAAAGCATTTGTCAGTTGCGTCTTGTTCCGTTTTCAAAACAATTCTTTTCAATGTAAAAGTCTTTACTACTGACTGACACACTCATAAAGACAGTCTTTGCCGCCATCTAATGGCGTAATAATGTAACTACTGTTGCTGTTCACGGTCAGTGACTATTTTTTCCGGCGGAAGGAAGGCTTTTAGAAAAAGTTTACTTCATGAATGTTGCATTGATACATATTTCTGGTTTTAATATTTGTAGTGTGTGGTAACCGTTTTATAAAAGCAATAAGGTACTTGAGACTAGTGCTGTATCGTGAATAAGTTTCGCTTCGCGCCGTGCCTAACCACGCCCTTCAGCCGTGACTTATTCACGATACAGCACAGTCTCTCGTACCTTATTGCTTACTTATATGGATATTTTTAAAACTTTTTCATATACAATAACGTTAGCCAATCATAACAGTGGCTGTTTACTGATAAGCCTTAAAGGAGCTGCCCCTTAAAAACAGATAATTTTAGGCAGAGAGGGTCAGAATGAGGGTTGAAAATAAGTTTTTCTGCATATATTTGTTTTTGTGCAAAAAAACAACAACAACAACAACAACAAAAAAAAAACTTTATTACCATAAGTGAACCTTAAGGAATAAATTAAATTAATAATAATAAAAGAATCCATGTCATGACCCCTTTAAATGCTACAGCCTATCTGATTAATTTATTGCTGCCTGCCAACCATGTAATTTATGGTCACAGTCTGGTCATATTCTGGTTACTTCTAGCAAGGCAACACACTGTCGCACAGCGCACATCAGGCTGGTCCAATTGTGGTCCAATCAAATGGGCAGGTACTATATTGATAAATGTTACCAGTGCACAGTTTTGTTTTGGAGGCTCTTAAAAAGCATAAACAGACTTGTTTTTCCCTGTCTGTTGGCTTTGGCGTGATATAACTAGTGAAGAGTTTTGGACTGTGCACATTGTTTGCGTTTTTGTGTTGCCATCAGTTGGTATCATTTTCCTGCAGCTCTAGAGCAATTATTAACATGGCTTTTACAGCTCAGAATATAAACAGAAATGAGAATTTATCCCTTTTACTGTTGTAGCCTTAAAGTTGCTATAGAAAGGATGTCTAAGCTCATACTCTTAAGAGGCTTCTTCACAGTACACGGCCTCAACTCTGAACCTCATTTTGGTCCCCTGTATTGCATATCTGTCTGTGTTGGTATTAAAGAAGATATATGAAAGTCCCACTCCAGCAGCATGAGGAAGGCCTGGCTGCTTCACTGGATGTGGATGGGGTTTAATTAGCTCGTGGGCCCTGAGGACACAGTGAAGACTTACTGGGATTAGTAAATTGCATTCCTATGCTGCCAGCATTCTCCCATGTCGGGTCTCATTTGTATTCATGGGTATTTGGGAGGAAAAAAAAAATCATATTCCCCCAGCATGCTTTCTGTCTCTGTGTGTTGTGTGGGGAATTAAACTTATTGTTTAGGGTGCAGTATTGATATGATAGTGGTTGGATGGACTAAATTGTACTCAGTGTTTTCTTCTGCTTAGTCTGTTGGACATTTTTCATAAGTCTTCCATTGTGTGGACACAAGCATGGAGTGATTCATATGTTACTGTTTACTGAAAAGTCAGTGTAGGTTTACTGTCATTCAGAAGAATCAAAATACGGTGACTCCTCTAGTCACAGTGCAGGATATGTAAAATAATACAAATACAGACAAACATTGAGCAATGTAGCAATAGAGACATTTATAATATTTTAAGTAAATATTCAGTAAACTTTTATTTTAAGTAAACTTGCATTATATTGTCAGTTATTTTTGTCTATTTTTGCTCCACAAATGAAAGAACAGCAGAATAAACCATTATGTGTCTCAGAGCAACACGCCCCAGCAAACATTTGGATGTTTAATGACCGTT
The DNA here is from genome assembly GCF_019924925.1 of Ctenopharyngodon idella. NCBI lineage: Eukaryota > Metazoa > Chordata > Actinopteri > Cypriniformes > Xenocyprididae > Ctenopharyngodon > Ctenopharyngodon idella. The sequence continues at coordinate 22,378,374 of NC_067238.1, forward strand.
GAAAAGACGTCCCTCTGACACGTCCCGTCATGGTTGAAAAATAGTTCCAAAATTGAAAGTTATGAAAAGTATCTAAATGCATTTTTAGGAAATGTTCTGTGTTACCTCTTTTTACTGATTTGTGCTGTCCTACCGCGACTATATTTGGCCAGGGACACACATTGTTCCCATCGGACCAATGTTTGCTGGGACAGCAGTGTTTTGTTTCTGAATAAATCAGTGTTTTTGAGCAAATCAGTTTGATTCAATGACTCCTTTTATAGACACATCTGAAATCATACTTCCCTTCTATATAGTAGGTAAAAAAACAGTATGTGACAAAAGTATTATGTCTGAATTCACAGTACTCATAAAAGATACCTAGATGACCTACTTTCAACAAGATTCTGAAGTATGCATGTAATGGACATTTTACTATCCCATGTGGCTACGAGAGAGGATTTTTAAATGGCAGTGAAGTGACGTAACTGATGCTGGTAGGTCACATGATGACAATGACAACATGATGAATGTACTACATCCGGATTACATTCATATTACATACATTCATACTATATGGAAAATACTACGCAAAGTAAGTATTAATTCAAAACGAGAGTTTTGGACGCAGCCACTTGTTTTGACTCATAAATACAATCACTATTTGAGCGAATCGTTGAGTGAATGATTCAGTGACTAACTCATAAATACTAGGGCTGGGACAATACATCGATTCTCAATTTGGAGCGATTCTGATATTTTTCAATGTATCGCGATTCTCTCTCAAATTGATTCTGAGTGTAGTTTTTAACAGCAGATGGCGCTACGTGATTTAGAAACACCCGTACTCTGCTTGCTTCCAGTTCCTTTACACACACCACTTAAACCTAAAATAATCATTCATAAAGTTCAAAAAGGTTGAAGCAAATTACAAGGGTGTTCGCAGTGTTTACATTAATCTTGTGTCATAAAAGCATTCTGAGCCGTGGTGCAAGTATATTTAACCACTTACATGACTCAGCCGAACACAGGATCGCTGTCCAGCACTCTTCTTCATGAGCATTTGAGTGTGCAGTTAAAAACTAGCCTAGAACGCCATCTGCTGTTAAAACTAAGCTCAGAATCGATTCGAGAGAGAAAATATCAGAATCGATTGAGAATTATTGAATCGCCGAATCAAGAATCCATGTATTGTCCCAGCCCTAGTAAATATAATTACTTGTCGACACCTTCTAGTGTAACCTGCAGAAGGAGTAACTGAAAAAGGACATCTGAAGTTAATAGGTCAAGACAAACCCTGCTCGTAATTTCACATTAAATTAATTAATTAAAACAAAGTCACCGCAAGGATTAAATAGCTAAAATAAAACACAGTCTTTACTGAAGAAATAACATAAAATAGATAATTTATCTGACGTATCTATTAACATTAAAAATCTGAGTATACATAAAACATTTGAAGCCCTCTGGAATGCCCCTTAGACTTCTATAGTGCTTTACCGCATACATTATTTTTCGTTTGTTTACAAATTGAGGGATTATTCAGAATTTTTCTGAAAATGGCACTTTGAAGTGTTGCTGTTTTAGTTTGGCTTCATCAGACTCATTACTCTAAAGGTAATGGCACTCTCACACCACATTAAGTCCTGCTCTGCACTCCTGCCCACACCAGTCCACACTAGCCGCGGTTTAATAACCTGTACCACACACGCAGCATCACTCATTCTCCATTACACACACACTACACAAACATTTAAATTTGCCTCCTGGGGGGAATGAGAGCGTTTGCACTTGTTTGGGTGGAAAGAGCGAGCTGGAGTCAGGGAGATAGCGAGCGGAGGAGAGAGTCAGGGTGAATGTTTGTCGATGCAGGACCTTGTTGAGAACAGGAATGCTGATGTGTGGGCTCTGATGCATATTTATAAATGTCATGGTGTGGCCCAGGAGCCAGTCTGTGTGGATGTGTGAATGAGATCTCCACAGACATCAGCCTTTTACCCAAAATTCTCTCTCATGCAGATTATAAAACAGCCTGTTGTAGTTTCTCCAGGAACATTTCTTTCTTTCTTTTTCGTTTTTTAACATTGTTTAAACTTTTTTGTTTTTAAATTGTTCGTTTTTTCTTTTCTTTTCTTTTTTTTTGTAAACCTGACATTTTCCATTAGTTTAAAGGGCACCTATTATGCAAAATTCACTTTTACATGGTGTTTGAACATAAATATGTGTCGGCATTGTGTGTACACAACCACTAATGATAAAAATCCACCCACTCCTCTTTTTTTTTTTTTTTTTTTAATATCCATAAATCATAAGAAGTGTCATTCTGGGCAAAGTGACGTCATTTTGCACAAGCCCCGCCCATATTTCTGCTGTATCGTCTGACTCCGGTTCGAACATAAAAGTCTGAACACTGCTGCAGGCAGTTTCTGACATTTTCAGTGCGTGAGATTGTCCTGTTTTTTTGTTGCATGAGCTCTTGAAGCTCCACCCTCATCTTGAAAGGGGGCCGGGAGCAGCAACTCATTTGCATTTAAAGGGACACACAAAAACTGTGTTTTTGCTCACCCCCCAAAAGTGGCAATTTTAACATGCTATAGAAAATATCTGTGGGGTATTTTGAGCTAAAACTTCACATACACACTCTAGGGACATCAGAGACTTATTTTACTTCTTGTAAAAAGGGGCATAATAGGTGCCCTTTAATGTTCTGGTGAACTACTGTCTATTTTAATTGCTCAAAAAATATACTTTATATTGAAGTATGTTTTTAACTTCATGGTGTTGCCTAAAAGCTAATTCTAAACAAAATCCCAGCATAATATGCATGCAAAAAATGCTATAAATATAAAATGTTTTTGTTTTACTTTTGTCTTTTAAATAGTATGTATTATAATTATTAATTCCCCCCTCTCTCTCTCTCTCTCTCTCTCTCTCTGTCTCTCTCTCTGTGTGTGTGTGTATGAATGTATATGTGTACACACACACACTTAAAAAAAAAACAATAAAAAAATGCATGTGTAAATAAAATAATTATCCTTCACTGATATTATTATTTGAAGTTAGTCCAGTCATAAACAATGTCTATTGAAATTAAGCCATATTTTATAAAAGATTATGCCTACTTCAGTTCAGGATACAACAGACAGACAGTTAAAGATTCAAGAATATCTTATAGGCCACTTACTAGGTTTTGACTTAGGTTGGAGGAACATGAAGGAGAAGGAGAAAAAAAAGACTTCAATTGCGATGTGTTGAATTGATATACCATTAGAAGAAAAAAAAAATGCTCTCAGCCATGGCAGGTTGAGAACGTTTTTTTTTCTTCTAATGGTATATCAATTCAACACATCGCACCTGTAAATATTCTCTGGATGATTTTTGCTTGCTTTACTGCATTACATCTACACTATTTAATCTGTGTGCAATGTGTTTTGAACTCTCCTAACACCTGTGTAATCTCTGGGGATTACACTCCTGTAGGTTCAGATTATTTGAGAGCTTTTCTATTGTTGGTTTAATACAGATTCAGCAAGTTGCAGCTGAACGAGAAAGAAATGGAGGCAACGAATGGGCTTGATGAATAACTGCGGTACTGCTACTGACAGCAGACATCAGAGCTTTGTTTGCACTCCTATTGATGTGTTTCTGTTTGTGTGTGTGTGCGTCACGCTCACTGCTTCTAATGCTGAGACGAAAAGCTGTGTGTGCTATATAGACGCTGTTATCATTTAATAGCCTGCACTGGAGTATGTTTATTAGGGCTGCAAATCAATTACAAATTCCAGTTTTAATTGATTTAATGACATTGAATGCCCATTAATTAATCAAATGAACTGCATTTACTTATAATTGATGGGAAAAGCCACCATATTAAAGGGATAGCTCACCCAAAAATTAAAATTATGATTTACTCTCCCTCAAGCCATCCTAGGTGTATATTATCTTCTTTCAGACAAACACAGTCTGAGTTATATTAAAAAATATCCTGGCTCTTCCAAGCTTTATAATGGTAGTGAATGGCGTTCGAGATTTTGAAGCCCAAAAAAGTCCATCCATCCATCATAAAAGTAATCTGCACGGCTCCAGGCGGTTAATAAAGTCCTTCTGAAGCGAAGCGATGGGTTTTTGTAAGAAAAATATCCATATTTAAAACTTTATAAACTATAATAACTGGTGTCCGGCAACAGTCGTACACAAGTTGAGTTCCGACTGAAGAGTGACCTCTGACCCGACGCATGATGTATTAACAAACTTAAGATAATTTAAAAACATTACATTATTGTGACAAGTAAGCATTGAATAGATATTACAAAAAAAGTAGATATGAAATATATTTTGTAAAATCATTGACCTAGACCTAGTACCTACAGTCTACACAAACAAATTTAATCGAGTCTGTCTGACACTAGAGGGGTCAATCTATGACAATAGATGCTTTATATATGCTTGGAAAAGAGACTAACTACTGTACTCGTCCAACATGAGCTCATGTGTCACTGTAAACCCTAACACTCAAAATTAAATGGTTTAAGTAGGACAAACTTAAATTAAACAAATTAGTTCAGTCAAATTAACTTTTATAAGCACTTTCTTTTTCTTTTGAGTTCGCAGAACTGATATATTTTAAGTAAACTGAACGGTTTCATTGTTTTGAGTTTTATGAACTCATTTCTTTTAATTTAGACAAACTTAAGTTTAACTGAAACTGGGCTGGGATTTCTGTTTCCCAGAATGCTTTGCCCATGGCACTCGAAAGGGAGAATAAATGTTAAATTATTTACATATTTAGATGTATATTTTATGTATGAACAATTGGCAAATGTTTACAAATCCTTACATATTGAATTCATGTAATTAATCAGTTTATTCTATTGTATTTATGATCATTGAGATTGTTTTCAAGTTGCCGTTGACAAAGATTTTACATAAGTGATATCAGTTGCTTATTGGCTCTCACCTGATTTGTCACTGATTGTGACATGTAACTATACAAATAAATATTTGACATTTCCATAGCTGTAAATGCGTGATGTTCACATTTTAGATGCTGTCAGTATGTTGTACATTTCATTGTAAATGTTACATAGCCTACTAATAGTCATGTGTAGCTAGTTTGATGTAGTCTCCGTTATATAATAGAGAAAGTAAGTGTTATCATATTGATTGATACCAGCTTGAATTGCTCTGATATCAGGAAAATACCTTGTTTGTGTGTTGTTGTCTTCAGTACTAGTCCTTGTTATTTGTAAGTCAGCAGCTGAGTGGACATTTTTTTTGCTCTAATCTACACAGTCTGCCCAAACACACTCTTTTGTTCTGCTTTGCATCTGACAATCAGCCAAAAAATGCACTGGGAGAAGTGTTTAGTTTGCAAATGAACATTGGTGTGATTATTTATTGACATTTCTTCTTAGTTTCCAGAGCTCATTCCACTGCTTATATCAACAGCCTGCAACTGATCAATCCACTTCCTCAGTCAGGAAATAAGCAATAGACACAATATGCTTTTATACTTTACTTTAGATCCGTACATACAGGCTAGGCTACAGGAAGACAGATTGAAAGAAAGCAAGGTCGAGGGAGATGTAGATAAAGAGAAAAAAAAAAAATCACAGTGACTTTAGTAATTTTTTGTGGTCTGCAGGGCTCAAGTCTTCCTCTCCTCCACAACAGTTTACCAGCAGCAGATTCGCAAACTCCAATCGTTTAACAGCCACCACAGGCCTGCATATCCCCATTTCTCCTTCATGTTCACTGAATCATTCTTGCCCTGCATGGACCCAGGGGAAGGAGGATCTGAGAAATCCTCTTTCTCTTTGTCTCCTCGCTGGGCGCTCTGCTGCCACCCTGTCCTCATTAAAAGGAAATGGGGGCACGTTTGCTATCTCGGCTCGATGAAGGAGCAGACCTCTCTTCCTGTGGTTTTTCATTCACTATTATCAGCAAACGGTTTCATTTTCCCTCTACCACCATGCTCTGTCTCTTTATTTTCTAATTTCCATCACCAAGAAGCTCTTTATTTCTCAAGCCCCCACACAAAGCAACGTATCGCATAATGATGTATTCAGATTTGACATAAGGTTAATGTGATTCTGGCGTGTAAAAATGTCATGTAAATTTATTATCCGGTAACTATAAATAACTGCATTACATAAAATGTGTGGTATTGCTTTATAATCATTTTGTAATGTATCACCAGCTAATCTTAGATTATTTTACATTCATCCCATATAAAACTTGACATCGCGTTACTATGGTGTTGAAAAGCAGTTGCTAAGGTGCTCTGAGGTGTGTATGTAGTCTGCAAGTCTCTATGATATATTTTGGTCTCTGCATATGTCTTGAGTCCCCACTTCAATGTAAGTCTTTTTTTTTTTTTTTTTTTAGTGTTTTGTCATCCACTAGATGAAATTCATGAGTCTAATTGCCTAAAATTAATAGAAAATCCTCAATAGTTTGGTTTGCTGGCTGGTTTACTAGTCTGAGCTTGTTTAAACTGGTTTTGGCTGATTTATGTTGTTCTCCCAGCTTGGCCAAGTTGGTGTCTAGAGTCCACTAGAGGACCTCTGCAAACTTCCAAGAGGGCCAAAAGATGACTTAAAAGTATTTAAATTAATAAACTATTATATTAAAATAATTTAACTTAAATCTAAATGAAAATGCTTAAAAAAAAAAAAGATATAAACTGAAATCCTATTTCTCTTTTCCTGTCCCAATAACTATTGTTTTTATGCAGTTCTTGAAACTTTCATTGTTAAATGCTTGTGCACTTGAAAGGGTGGATTCTGATTGGCTGTCGATGTTTTTCTCATTCATCTGCTTAAATTCATCTGATTTAATTTCTCTGTGTTCGGTTTTTGTTATAGTTGTGGTGTAGACGTCACGATTCTCACAGAATTAAAGTAATTACAACTTTATAGTTATCACCTTTGATGTGGATTGCCCTTGAGGTTCAATTTGTTAAATTGCTCGGTAATTGTAAACGGCCTACACTTATGCTATGACTAACGAATAGGCTAATGATTAAGCTACTTGACAGATTAATAGTTTTTTTATGGTTATTATCCTGTTGAATAAGCTGCAGTGCGCAGTCTGCACAGTTATGGTTAGTAAGTTCTGTTTACAGTTATAGTAGAACATAACATAATCGTCCGTTGATTTGGACGTTAATATTGATATAGTTAAAGTTATCATTCTTGGTGCACGGGCATTTACTGATGTCACGCTCACAAGTTTAAGTTTATTTGCATTTTACAGTGGCTTTGTGCTCAGCACATTCAGGCAGAATTTAGTCTGAACACCTTTTTTTTTTTTTTTATTAATGATGTATTCATGAGAATTATAATAGTGTTACCATTTATATTAGTATTTTCAGTAATGCTTTACAATAAGGTTCCACTTGTTAACATTAGTTAACAATAGAAGTTAACATGAACTAACAATAAAAAATACTTTTAAAGCATTAATCTTAGTTAATATTATTAACAATAACAATAATGTATTAGTAAATGTTGAATAGAGTTGACAAAGTACCGACTTCGGTATCAATCGGTACTGAAATTTAAAAAATGTGACGCTTTGAGCACTGTTGACCGGATTCGTAAACGCATCTGATTGGTCTTTGTGTTCACGCACTCATCAGATATGTCTGTGATTGGTTACAGTGATCAACGCACGGGAGTGTTTAAAACACATGGAAGTGTTAGAATTTGAAAGCGGGAGTGTTTGAAAGCAGGTGTCTGTTAGCGGATTGGTCCGCGATAGACGCCTTCTTTCAAACGCTCCCGTGTGGATCTGTGTAAGCGCTCAGTGAAGAGCTGACTATTGATGACTGTTTACAATGTTTTTGAAGTGTTGATCATTGTAGCCAATCACAGTGATGAGCGCGTCAACACAATGGCCAATCAGAGGTGTTTACGAATTCACTCAACAGCGCTCAAAGCTTCACATTTTTAATATATTAGTACCGACATGGTACCGAAGTCGGTACTTTTGACAACTCTAATGTTGAACATTAATATTATTTAATGGAATTGAGCTAACATAAACTAACAATGAACAGTTGTATATATTTTTTTTATTTATTAACTAACGTTAACAAAGATTAATAAATACTGTAACACATGTATTGCTCATTGTTAATGTTAATGCTTTAACTAATGTTAACTAATAGGACTTTATTGTAAACTATTACTGTATTTTCTGTGGTGTTAAATGTTCTTTCCAGTTCCTTGTAAAGCTCAGAGGAGAGTTCACCTTAATGGCCTTTTACAAATGCTCATTTGAGCATCTATTCTTAGGTTTTCCACACATTCTCCCTGGGGCACACAAACCTCTTATGGGAGTGTGCGTTTTCTTCCTAAAACTTAGCCAACTCATCTCGCTTATTCAGGGAGGTAAGTTATAAACTCCTCTGCAGTAAAAGACTGATGATGTTGTTTGTCATTGACCTTGCAGCACCATAACAAACTGAGGTGAGCACTCCATAAATACTCCTGCTTGAGTTTAGCCATTACTGACATTATAGCTGTGTTGTATGCAGTGACCCTATATGTTCAGTAGGGGATATTTGTACACTACACTTGATGCCATTTGTTCACTTGGAGTGCCCTGTAACATCATGAAACACAGATGACACTTCAATTGATGAGGTGATGAAATCACTTAAGTAATGTAAAGTAAATAAATGTAATTTGAATTTGCTGTATTGAATGAATGAATGAATTCAACCATATTTATATTTATATAAAAATGTTGGATCAGTAAAGAAATTGTTACTTTTATTCATCAAGGATGTATTAAATTGATCAAAAGTGACATTAAAGACATTTATAATGTTACAAAAGTTTCAACATGGGTAATTAGAAGAAATGTTTCATGAGCAGCAAATCAGCATATTAGAATGATTTCTGAAGGATCATGTGACACTGAAAACGAGTTAATGGCTGCTGAAAATTCAGCCTTGCCCTCATAGGAATTATATTTTAAAATATATACAAATGGAAAAGTTTTACTGTTTTTGCTCCTATTTTGATCAAATAAATGCAGCCTTGGGGAGCATAAGAGCATGAGCCTCATTTTTTTTTCTCTTTAAGTCTCTGACGAAGACGGAAGAACAGGCCTTCTGTCTGCTATTAAAACAAAATGAAGAGCAATTGGGTGTGTAATTGATGTTTTATGCAATATTGTCATTCTTGTGCTGCCTCAGAAAATGGTGGGGCATGTAGTTTTGTTGCTTCATAATCATTTTCTGACAATATTTTTCATCAACAGTTCATAAAATTCTTATGGTACATTCAAACTAAATGGTACATTCAGCATTCATAATTTATAACCAATTTGAATTTGCTTTCACCATGATTCTTTAATAAATGCAGGCCTCAACAAATTCAGCAAAAAAATATGAACAGTTTCCCACTGGTAGTTTCAACACTGTGGTGTCGTTCACACCCCGTCAGCTCATATATGATCATTCTGAGATGATTTTTGTATAAAAGGTTGTCAGATAGGTCTTCTGAGGTTAGTGACTTTTTTACTTTAACACTAGTTTTATCTACAGTACCTTAAATAGCTTGTTTGTAAATTTAAGAAAACTGCAGCTGTGGTTCACCCTAAAAATACAGTGACATTGTTTACAATATTACAAGATGGCAAATTGGTGCTTGTATATTTTATAACTTAGTCGTATATGTCATACAAAGTTCTGTCATGAAACTCTAGATGGCACAGGCCAATAAGCTCTTAAAGGTTTAGTTCACCCAAAAATGAAATTTCTGTCATTAATTACTCACCCTTATGTCGTTCCAAACTTACGACCTTAGTTCATCTTCGGAACACAAATTAAGATATTTTTGATGAAATCCAAGAGGTTTTTTTTATCCCCCATAGAAAGTGACATAAGTACCACATTCAAGGTCCAGAAAGGTAGTAAAGACATCATTAAAATAGTCAATGTGACTACAGTGGTTCAACCTTAATGTTATGAAGTGACGAGAATACTTTTTGTGAGCAAAAACAAAAATAACGACTTTATTCAACAATTTCTTCTCTCCCCTGTCGTTCTCTTACACTGTTTACTTTCAGCGCTTCTACGTCAGAATGCTGGCTCGTTATTGGCCGGCTCCTGAACAGACCTCAAAAGGTGCAATGACGTTGCTGCCTATGTGTGGTTCAGAAACCCTTGGATTTCATCAAAAATATCTTAATTTGTGTTCCGAAGATGAAGAAAGGTCTTACGGGTTTGTGACAACGTGAGGGTGAGTACTTAATGACAGAAATTTCAATTTAAGTGAACTAACCCTTTAACCAAATAACAAAATGTAATGCAAAACACCCTAATGTACAGTCGTGTCCAAAAGTAATGGCAGTGACATAAAGTTTGTGTTTTAAAGGATTGCTGCTTAGTTGTTGTGGTGCTGATTTACATTGTTTCTAGATTATTGTGCAGAATGAACAGTAATTCAGTTTGAGAAGATTGTAGTAAGATCTTCAGAAATCATACAGTATTTTTGGGATGATTGATGCTGTTCTGAACTGTGGAAATGCAATGTGCTGTTTTGAGGAAAATAGATCTCATTAAGCGTAATGAACCTGGCATCCTCATGAAGCCCAATATACGAGTCTGAGAAACCGCACTCTCCAAAATCCTTCAGCCTCAATCATTACCCACAATCCCTCTGCCTCTGCCTACATACTGTCCTGAGCTGAACCTGTTTCTGGGGGGGAACAGATGCTCTCCTTCCACTTATGACGGCCCCCCTCCCCTGCCAAAGACCCCCGCAGGAGAACGCTGACTTTCAGTGAGTCATCCTCTCAGTTCTTCCTCTGACATTCATGGGGATTTTAATAGCTCAATAAAACAGAATTCTTCGATTAACATAAGGAAGTTAAGTTGGCTTGGGGCCACCTTCAAAGTCACCTTGATTTCGACAGCGCAGAGCATATTTCATCCCGCAAATGGGCATGGGTCATGTATGAACTACATTTCCCAGAGTGCACCGAGTGTTTGTGGAAACAGTGGGACAGATGTGCGGCCGTCTGCATGCTTCATTAGGTGCCCAGCGTGGTTTGAACTTGACGGGCAGACGTCGTGACCACCGTCTTTCGTTTTAGAGCCTGGGGAAGGGATGTCTAATTAGAACAGGTGTCTCATTCAGGTCCTTTTCTCTGCTGTGTCATTACCTGCTGCTTCCAGTCAAGAACAAGTTTTGCCTGAAGGTGATTTTCAGGAGATTGTGATAATTTCCTTTGCTTCATGTTATCCTCAGAGAGTATTTATCATTCTGAATAATTTATACGGGCCTTCTGTAGGTATCTGTGATGTAAGTGAGCATGTGGACTGAGGGCTGGTTTTTAATGATCTAGTGTTGATGTGCTGTCCAGATTGCAGACTTCTAATGAGGACTATCAATGTGTCCTGTCCAGCATTAGAGAGGGACTGTCTCAACTCCATCTGTCGTGCTATCCTAGTTCTTAGCACTTGTTCTGTTTCGTGCTGTCATTTTTAATAGCAAACTTTACCCACCTTAAAGGGATAATTCACCCAAAAAATAAAAATTCAGTCATCAGCTTTCTTCTGTGGAATATTAAAGGCCCACTGAAGTGTCTTGGAACACACAGCATTATTCAATGTGTTGACGTAATTTCAATTGAAACAGGAAGACAGTGCGGTATATATCGAACAGCCCCGCCCCTTTTTTAAAATAGCCAATAGCGCTTTGTTTATATCACAGCTTGGCCAGAGCCGCTGAGCTCAGTAAATCTTTGGTTTTCTTTACCATTTCCTCCTAATCTTCTCTATGTCACTTTAAACAGCATTCTGTGCAGAATTCAAATTGGTCCAATACGTTTTGTGGTCTGCGCCGACTGGAGCAGACTCTTCTCGCGCTGCGGCAGTTCACGTGACACTAACGTGACTTCATTCGCGTCAATGGAAAGCATAATTACACTGTCTGAATCGTTCCCTATCCCCTATATAGTGCACTATGTGCCATTCACCATATAGAAACTAGTAAATGTGTGAACAAATGACAGATTTCAGCCGCAGATAGAGTAGGAGGGGGCGGGACTTCAGATTCTAGAGAGTATTTGATTGGACAGAAGATTTGATGAGAAGCTGAAGTGCGTGGTGATGTCATGAAAATCTGTGATCCATTTTAGCGGAAGTGAGAGACTGTAAGTTTTGAATGCTTATATCTCCTAAATGCGAATTTTGTCATTGTTTTGGAACACACCAGCTTATTCATAACCTTTAAGACTAACATATTCATATGAAAAGCTAAAAAACGTACATTTTGATTTCAGGGGGACTTTAAAGAACATATTTTTAAGAATGTTGGTAACAACTTTTTTGGTTAGGACTGCTCGATTATGGCAAAAATCATAATCATGATTATTTTGGTCAATGTTGAAATTACAACTACAGTATTTACTATGATTCTTGGTGGGTGATATGATTTAAAACCTTATTTTACAGTATCAGTGATATTTCACAATTGCTGATATCAGGGCTGGACTCGGACTTATATTTGGCCCTGGACAAATCCAGCCCATCCGGCCACAAGTTCCCGCGTAAATGTTTTGATGGGGTTAGGGCCTTAAATTGGAGTAAATAAAATAAGTAAAACAGGACAGTAACAAATCATAATAACTATTATGAATTTACTGCAAATGCAGCTAACAAAATTAATATTGCATTTTTGTCACATAGAAATGCACTTGACAGTAAGCATTAATTTTGAGCTAGGATGTAAAGTAAATTTACTGCTATTAAATTCTGTCATAATTTCTTACCCTCATAATGTTCCAAACCAGAAAACAAAAGATATTTTGAAGAATGTTGGTAACCAAACCATTTTGGTTACCCTTGACTTTGAAAAAAGGCTTTTGAAAAACTATTCATAATAGTTGGAAGCCAACATCGACATGAAGGCGAGTAAATGATGACAGAATTTTCATTTTTTTCTGAACTATCCCTTTAAATGCCCAGCATTTATTAGATAATTAGATGTATATTCTTTACAGCTGCTTGGGGGAAAATGTAATTATAATTTATTGCCATTATAACAAACTATTAATACTGTAACAACCTTTTGAAGGCAAATGAGAAAAAAGCAAATGGCCATATTTGTTGTTGGAGAGGTTTGAAGCTCAGAGAGTGCACCATGAGCAATTACCATCATGCCCTTGAGCACAGCACCTGTCCTCGGGTCGCTCTGTAGGGCTGTCACTATAATAAGTCACTCTGATATAGCCTACTGTATGTCACTGTGGTTAAAACTGCTGCTATTGGCTTACTATATATGAAAATTAATATTATATAATCATATTTAGTTTAAATACATAGATGGAAAAAAAAATGAATGTATTATAGTGCAAAAGCATTAAATTGCATACAAAGACGCTTTTTAACTGCTTCTGCTTCTGGCCATTTCATTTTCAAATTAGTTTTATTACTTTTTGAATAGATTTTGTTTTTCCCTTACCAAACATCCACAAAGCTAATTTGTGAAGTAATCATAAAACATTTCAGTATTTGATTGTAGGAATTTTTTAATATCAATTTTGCTACAAATTATGACTGTCCCATTGTGTCATTTATTTATCAAGGAGACAGCAGTGTCAGTGAAGAGCTTGAGATGAATTATGAGGAAAAAAATGTCAAGGGAAATAATCACTTGTGAGCAGTGTTATTTTAGTATTATTATTTATATGCTAATATAGTTTTTATTAATATTTTGAATTAATACAACTGAAATAAAACTAAAATAAAAATTACATTTAATACAACTAAAATAAAATCTTTTATATTTTCAGTTTTCATTTTAATTTTAGTTTCTTTTTTTTTTCAGATTCAGTTTATATTAATTATTTTATGCAAACACTGGGGAAATATTTAATATTGTGTATTTAGGATATATAAAATGCAAATCTCATCACTGTTACTTCCACCAGAATGTTATCATTCAGTCACAACACATTCATATGAGGTTACGAAAAAAATGGGGTTCACTTAAATTATTATGTAAAGCCATTTAAGTGCCCATATTTGGTGAAACACCTGAATATAGGCCTATATTATTATTAATATATATATATATATATATATTTTTTTATTTGCTTAACTTTTATTAAAGCAGCACAACTTTTAAAGGGGATATATCATGAAAATCTGACTTTTTCTGTGTTTTAAGTGTTATAATCAGGTCCACGGTGCATCTACCAACCCAGAAAACGTGAAAAAGGGCAACCCAGTAACTTTTTGTCAAGCCTTTCTCTGCAAGCACGTGAAAAAACAAGCCGCTCAAATTTCGCTCCCCTTGTGATGTAGGAAGGAGAACTTATTATAATATTACCGCCACTTAATTTGCACGTTTCCACCAACGGTGCCATGATTTGTTTTCGCAAGCAAAAATTGTGTACCAGTTCTAAGGCCATGGCAAAAGTTCGAGCAAAGCATGCTTACTGTTGTTGGCCGTGACAGACGAGCACAGAACGCTTTTTAGAGTCTCGTTAGCTTGGATAGCCTGCAAGTTGACCCTGGCATGCTCGATTGCTAAAAAAGGAGCGTTTCTGTCTGAGTGATATTTTTGAAAAAAATATTAGACCATTCACAGCATTTGATAGCAATCATAAACATTAGCCTGGTGTGTATGGCTCTGTTTGGCAAAAAGGTACGCTATGTATAGTGGACGTCCATACGGGTTTTGCAAAAAAAAAAGATTAACATGACGGCACATGCTAGAAGTAGATAACATATGTCATTCCAGGACATACCTATGGACATCATACTATCGCTGTAGCTTCTCATTTCAGGAAAGATGTTTGACGCGTGTTGCTTTTTCAAATATACATTATAAGCGACTCAAACTTGCAGTGCTTTCAGATGGATTAGCATTTGGAGCCATACTTCATTGACAAGCTGCGCATAAAAAAATAATTGCAGCCTTTGCGATTTCATAATCGTACCAAGAATCGCGTATAAGCACGATTTCAATGTTATTTTTCGTATCGTGCGATAAATCGTGCAGCCCTAGTTCCATTCCAAAAGTTGTAACTTCTTCCTGAGTCTCTCCATCAGTGTCCGACTCCGGTTTGAACAAGTAAAGCGCTGACAATCGTCATTTTGGCTGTGTGAGATTCTCCCGCTTTGTTATTGTTGAGCAACCAAAGCGCGAGCTGTTAAAGCTCCGCCCTCTTTTGATAAGTGGGCCGGGAGCAGCAGCTCATTTGCGTTTAAAGAGACACACACAAAAATGGCATGTTTTTGCTCACACATGAAATAGAGGCAAATTTGGCAAGCTATAATAAATGATCTGTGGGGTATTTTTAGCTGAAACTTCACAGACACAGACTTGTGAAAAGGGGCATAATAGGTCCCCTTTAAGTTGTCTGGTACCACTGATCTCAATACTGCTGGACATTTAACATCAGCTTGTAACATTTATGTTGAGTTCATTTATATGCTCTCTGACAAATTTGGTAAACAGTCGCGATCTCGTCAACACATAAAACTGCAGACATATTATGCTAAGGCCTCTTCAGGCATATATGCAAGAGTTCTTTGAA
This sequence comes from Ctenopharyngodon idella, assembly GCF_019924925.1. Classification (NCBI taxonomy): domain Eukaryota; kingdom Metazoa; phylum Chordata; class Actinopteri; order Cypriniformes; family Xenocyprididae; genus Ctenopharyngodon; species Ctenopharyngodon idella. Next base: position 22,393,920 of record NC_067238.1, read on the forward strand.
TAACAAAAATAAGTATCACATTCTACATATGTTCTTTTACAAAAGTGGCTTTAATAGAGAGTATTTCTGCTCAGCAATGTGGACTCTTCAGGCAGACTGATAAGTTCGTAGTCATTCAGGTGGAGAGAGGATAAACATGGCAGTGAATTCCCGGAGAGAGGGATAGGGATTGATTTCCCGCTGAAACCTGCTTTAGTGGAGCGTGAGAGAGTTTCAAGGGACTTCATCTCTCCTCACCACCAGACTGTGTCTGCGGCTCATCTTAGTGTGGGTGAAAGAGCCCATCTACACCTTGAATTAGCGCTGCGACTAGCGTTCTAGTTGGTTGTGTCGTGTCGCTTGCAGTGTGGATGAGTGTAAGAGCCCGAGACAGAGTGTGAATGTGAGAGAGACGGCTTCCTCTCCTTAAACTATTTACACTGCAAAGTGATAGACATAATTATCCAAGTGTTAATGGGAGAATGGTGAAAAAGAGACTAATTAAGGGCGTCACAGAGGAGAAAGAAGAGGCAAGCGCACAAACAAACACACACACACACACACACTGATGCTGAAGATGATGGATGATGTAGCAGTGTTAGGGAAGATACTTTCTCAGTACTCATAATTTAAAGTTCAATCACATTCAAGCTACATTTTTGAAAAGTAGTTAGCTACACTTCAAGCTACTAACAAAAAGTAGCAACAATGAGGCTATTTAAGACATTTGTTTTTTGATAACTCTGGTGATATAGCTCATTTTGTTGAGAGCAACAATAAGGATCTCCATTAGCATGATACTCAAAACTTGAACAGATGCATTATATAGGTAATGAAACTAAAGCACCCTAATTATATAAAACAATGATGAACATTTAACTTCATGCTTCTCTATGAAAAAGTAAGGCATAAAATTTAGTACAGTGTCTCATGAATGATTTTTGAACCACTTTTCTAATGTGAACTGATTTAATAAAATGAATCAGACTCAGGATGGAGAGGATAGCTGTGTGCAAAATGCTGTCACAGAAAAATAGCAATGCTCTGTTATATAAGTATAATCTGTGTATAAGTATATACACTACCATTAACATTTTGAGGACAGTTTTTTTTTTTATAAATGTATTCAAATCAAATATTTCACAATATTACTGTTTTGACTGTATTTTTGATCAAATAAATCCAGCCTTGGTGAGCATAAGAAACTTCTTTCAAAACATTAAAAAAAATCCCAAACTTTTGTATCATAGTGTATATTTTATAATTTAATTTTTGAAAAACTATTGCACATGACACTGCAGGCACTGATGAAGGGTTGAACCCTGAAAACATTCTTCTGCACTTTTTTTTTTTTTTTGCCTCTGTATAATAAATTGATGTATTTTTGGCTGATATTTTGAAGTGTGCGGATCTTCATTTTTCATTTTTTCATTTTTGAGCTTTTTGGATTTACGCACCAAAAGGCATTTTTACATTCACTTCTCCTTGGTGAGTGTTTGGTGCTCTTTCTTTTTTCTCATAATATTTAATTTTAAAATTATTTATTATTTTATAATTATTATATAATTTCTTGTGTATATAAATTAATTTAAGGTGTCAGATCAGAGTTCACATTTGTAAATTTTATGGTGTGCAGTGATGGTATCTGTCATATTTTCATAGTACATATATACTATTCAGTATGGATTAGTAGCATATGCCAGATATACATGGTACTCCAATGTGCTTCAAAGAATACCATGCTGCATGTCCAACAGTATGTCCAAAAAACATCTGCGTTCATCATAGTGTTCATATAATAAACATAATTTAAATAATAATCAGTTGTCTTTTTAGCAGGAATTGTAAGTGCAGCCCTTCTTTGTTACTGTTGTTGATTGCAGACCATGATGTCACTGTCCGAATCACCACAGTTATGAAAACTGTCATGTCAACTTAAAATCAGATTTTCCCTTTGTTCCTGTAAGTGGAGTAATTTGTTTACTTGTTGTCTCTGTGGAATTTCCACATAGATATGTATCTCCTTGAGCACTGCCATGGATTGCTGAGGGCAATGGAGATTGATTATTCCTCTAGATATCATGTTCATAAAATAAGAGCCATATATCCCTGTACATTCGTCAGTCTCCCCTTGCAGAAATGCAAAATGGTTCTCAATCTCGTATAAATGCCATTTTGACTCATGCCAAGGGTGTTCCATAAAATTCCATAATCATAAACAAAATGCTTCTTCAGAAACATTACAAAGCCAAGTTCAAGGTTTATTGTCTCATAACCATTAATAAAAGTCCAAACGAAGACGGTCGCCGACCTTGAATAAAGTACACTGGCTGTCTGCGCTTTGCCCTTGTGCCGCTGAGTTCACAGCGAGTCCCATTCGTCTTTAATGCTTTCTTCCTCAGTTTTTTTTTTTTTTTTTTTTCTCAGCCAGTTTCCTTTTGTTTATAAGTGTGATCAAGTATCTTAAACTCACTGCTAGCTTTATTATGTTTTAATAATAAATTTATTATGCTTTCTCATTCTAAGAGCGCATTTGATTGAACACAAATTTGGATACGCCCCTGGGTGTGCATTTCTCTTATCCCAAAAGAGAAATGTACATTTTTAAATATGCTAAATCTGCTAAAAGTGACTTTTGTCAATGTTTAGCAGTACACTAGCACACAGATGACATCAAAGTTAGCACACTACAAGCCATAAAAACAGGATTTTTAAGTGTATTTTCGACCGTGGCGTAATAACATGCCTCTCTGTTTTACGTCTCTCTTGGCATATTAATAAGAGTCTTGACTCCAGTAAAAAGGGTTGGGTATATAGAGACTTTTGAGTGTGTTAGGAGTGTGCGGGTGTATGAAATGTGCAACGATTGCCTTCACATGGAGCGGAGAGTCATTTCATAGCCCGACGGGACTGGATAAGATCTCCCAGATGTGCTGCTTATCACTCCTACACTGTGTGGAGAATATTGCCAGATAATCAACTTTGCCACTCTATAATTAGTTCTGGTTCACTAAAGGAAAGTGTCATAGATGCTTGTGCGTGTGTGCGTGTGTGCGTGTGTGTGTATGTGTGTATTTGTGGGAACACCTCACAGAAAATACCTCATCTTAAAAAACAAAAAACAGCTTGCAGGAGAGTGGGCTGGTTTCTTGCTTTTCAATGCAAATGTGGTTATTAGATGTAACATTTTTTTTCCATTATTAAAATGATTCAAACTATCCAAAGTCATTTTCACTGTTATCTTTCAGAAGAACAGGAAGATTGTATAACATCGAATCCCTAGCACAGACAGATTTATCCTCATGTAACCTCTAGAGAGAGGTCAGGGCACAGAGGCTAGAGCGGTTTTATTACAGTCTTTCAGCAGATGGGAAATAAGTTCAAGGTTACAGGATTTTCAGCATCATTACTCCAGTCTTCAGTGTCACATGACCCTTCAGAAATGATTTTTATATGCTGATTTACTGCTCAAGGAAGATTTTCTTATGTGGAAAACAGTTGTGCTACTTGATATTTTCATCGAAGCGGTTATACATTTTTTTTTTTTTTTTTTCAGGATTCGTTGGTGAATATAAAGTTCAAAAGAACGGCATTTATTTGAAAATACAATTTTTTTTGTAGCAATGTAAAAGTTTATGCTGTTAGTATCACCGGCGCACCAGTGGGCCGGTTGGCGCTCTTTTTATTTATTGCCTTTTTTTCATATCACACATTTCACATCATTCGAAAGCTTACAAACTCAAGATTTAGCCTGTGAAAACCGTTTTGAAATCGGATGTTGTGTTACCTTGGAAACAGAACGTTAATTTCTTTTAGCGAGCTCCTCCCCTAGTGGGTGGTGTCAGGTTTCATATTACAATATTTATTTTAGCTATTTTATAGTCAAAACCTTTTCTAATCTTGACAAAACACATATTGTCAGAAAGGTCTGAGTCTCACAGTTCCATATTTGCCAACTGTTTTATGATAGAAGTGATATTTGGACAGGAATTTGTCAGTTTTTAACAGGAGAATGCATAAAAAAAATTCAATACAATGTCATTGACACCCGGTGGCTATTTTTGGTACAGCGCCTACACAAAATCTCAATTTTTGTGATATCAACTTCAAATTCGGAACACAACTTGGTTAGACATATGGCTTTCATTTTATAGCAATTTTAGAGTCAAATATATTTGATAAAATATAAATTTTATGTAAAATAAAAAAAATGTAATACATTAATACACAAATCAAATGTATACAAAAAATACATTTGATTTACAGTAAATTTAAAATTCCATAACTTTTTCATAATTTAAACTTAGGTCTGTACTCCAAAGCATTCTTGAATTATAATCATTTAAGTTTGGATAGTGCATTTTCATGTCTATTCTCAAAAATGGGGGTGACACTTAAGGGGTATTGTTTTTTTTTATTTTTTTATTTATTCATTTATTTATTTTAAATAATACTAGAAAATCTTTGTACTGTTTTAATTTCAGATAATGTGCACTTTACAAAATGCACATTCTTATTACTTTAGTCTCATACTAACACATATAATGTCTTAGTTTTGCTTGTTTTTACGAACTGAGGGATGAGTTGAAATTATTTTCTGTGGTAGTGAACATGCTACAGAGTCTGTCGAATGTATTGAACCCTTTCATGTGACATGATTTCTCAAAGCCTGTGGCTTAGAAGGAAAATTTGCTCTTTTGCGTCATCGCATGCTGTTGAATCTCTGAGAAGTGTTCAGGCATGTATTTGCTCATTTACACAGCCTTCTGCTCTCTTGCGTCTTACGTCTGTCTCATGTGCAGGCGTGTGAAACTGCTTCCGTCAGTCCGTGGCCTCTTTCTCCCCTTTCCACTCCACTAAGAAGCCAAGAACACCCACCAACCCCTGGTTACATAGCACCCTGTATCCATGGAGACCGGCTGAGCCATCTGGAACACAATATCCATGTGGCGTAATCACATTCAGAAGTAATAATCATTTCTTTTAATAAACTCAGAAAACCTGCAGGATGCGAAGACCATTTTTTTAGCTCTAACATTTGTCATCCAGACCGGCTCTTGGAAAGGCACTAATGTTCTCATTTTGCCTAATGGTTGCTGTCAGGAACTTGAGCGACAAAAATGTCAGACGTGGGGATCTGCTGTACCGACTCAATCACAACACTGCTGTTTACCCGCCGTCGTGAAGGCTCAATAAAGGATGAGGAGATGTGCAGCCTGCAGAAGTCTTGCCAACACAACAGATCACTGTCACTGGAGCTCAGTTTCCTTTTAGTGATAAATCTCTGGCTTACTTTTGTCTGATAACAGTTCACCAAGAGTAAAACAAAACCTGTGCCCCATTTTACCCAGTAGCTGACATTATCTCCTGAAGTTAAAATAACCACCAAAAAAGAATAAATATAATAAAATATGCTATACATATCATAAAATTCACTATATTTAAAGTCTTCTGAAGTCATATAGCTTTACCATACATAGTTTTCTAACAAATGTACAAAATGCCAGCTCTTCATTGGTTGCCTGTGAACAGCATCTAATTTGACCTGTCCTCAAACACTGTAGTTGTAGCTGAGGCCTGGAATAGTTTGGTTTGTGTTGTCAACATGTCGAGAAGACGCTGTTTTCTGCGATGCGAAGACAAATCCACTTTGCATGCACTTATTAGGACTTGGGCTCGAATTGATACGATAAAACCGACACCATTGTTACTGTTCATATCTGTTCATACTGTTCGAATGATAATAGCTGTTTCTTTTCCACCATGTGCTGTAAGCGGTAGACCAATCACAACAGACTGGGCCATCTGACCACTTAGAGCAGAGGAGGCTCTTGGAAAGGAGGGGTTTAGAGAGACTTTTATCAAACCGTTGCAGACATTGTGAGAAAAGAGGTGATGCTGCAATGTATATTATGAGAAAATTGACCTTGGATGCATGTAAACCTATTATAGGAGATCTCCAAAACAAAATTAGGAACCGTTAAAATAGCATAATAGGGGCACTTTAAGTTTGAGTTTAAAACTCATTGTTCATGTCCAGAATTCAAAGATGGTGCGTGAACCGATGTCATTTAAGCAATATTGATGTTGACCATTTAGATGCGAATGTGGATTACAGTTTACTATGTTTCTCACACAAAACTGCTGTAAGCTTGGAATAATCTTTAGTTTGTATATAGCTTGAATCAGCATGACGAATCCTTCGCTGAACTGAATCGATCAGTAGTGCATTCTCTTGTACAAAGGCGTAACTCACTGCTTAACCACCGTAGTACGATGCTCGTTGGAGAAATTAGGTGTAGGATTTAGGGTGTGTTCACACTTGTCAGGTTTGGTTTTGATTTAAAATGAACTCTGGAGCGATTTGCTCTGTTAGTGCGGTTAATTTGATTAAGTGTGAACGCTGCCATTCAAACCCTGGTGCGCACCAAACAAGCGGAACGAGACCCCTGAAAAGGTGGGTCTCGGTCCGCTTTCAAATGAACTCTGGAGCGTTTCGACAGAAATATGAATGCAACACGGACCAAAGACATCTAAACGAACCAAAAACAGGATGTGTTGTCACCAGATGCAACCCAAAAAAGGACATAATAGCTATTTTTTTTTCTTGTCATAGGAGCTACATTGCCCTGTACAGTTCAGTCTCCTTGCAGCAGATCTTCATTTGTGTGTACTGACGAATTCCTGGCACTGTATCTTTAGGTTCGGTCTTAAAAATGACAGTGTGAACGCTAAGCGAACCAGGACGAAGTGTATTATTTTCTTTTTTTGGTTCGGACCAAGAGAACCAAACTACTTGAACACACCCTTACTTTCACTCAGAAATTTCTAGTAAATTTCACAAATAATTACAAAGAAATTGATTTTTTTTTTTTTTTTTTTTTGTAAAATGTACATCTTTATTTTCAACTTTGAAAAATCTTTTTTTATAGTGCATAGTCACAACTTTTTTCCGAAACCAGTTACTTTGTTGCACATCAATCGTTTGAACCTCTTTGGTTCAACAATAATGTTACATTCCTGTTTCCTGTCCTGTATGCCATTGTTGTAGACCTGTGTAGTTTTTTTTTTTTCCTTGTTAATTAGTGTTTGATTGTTCCCAGGTGTGTCTTGTCAGCTTGTTACCTCTTGTGTGTATGTATACCCCAGTGTTTTCTGTGCTCATTGTCAGGGCTGGTCCTTTCCAGGCTGTTATCTTGGTGTGCTGTTCCTGGAGTTCCCTAGTGTCTGTTTATTTTTGGTTCTTTTATATCTTTAATAAAAATTTGCACTTGGATCCAACCCTCCCTCATCTCTGAGTTCACTTCACGTCACAAATATACTGTAGAACTGTTGTTAATGATGTCACGCAGGTGGAGTAATAACTAATAATTGGTTTGAGGACTAAATAATGCCAGATTATTGTTGCAAATAATGATGTCATCTGACAACTACATCACTATTTTTGTTCTACACTTACAGTACGTACATCCACATGCTTCAACACAGCCCTTTTATTCTCTTGACAAACTAAAAGATGTAGGATGAAATTTATAGTGATTACTGTTGAAATGTTGAAAGTTTTGTTTCTGGTTCTTTAGTGACTGATTCAATTAGATGCATATTAGTATTAAATATTCTACCAAAACAAATCTGTTGGAAACACTGCTGTGAACCATAAATGTATCAAAAATGTCTACTTTCGTGTTCCACTTAAAAAAAAAATAAAAAAAATAAATAACGTGAATTATCCTTTTAACTTTACTCACATTCTCTGTTGTGAAAGCTTTCATTATTTAAAAGAACACTATTGTGCTATTAGTCTTTTTAATGTACCTCTGACTTTAAAGATATATTCACCACTCAGAAACGTCAATGTATCAGCATAGTGAATAGGTCTAGTATAATGAGTTTCTTAACATAGCTTATGCCTCTCTTAACACAGCAGGAGAGTTTAAGTAGAATCTCTCTCTCTTTCATCTTCTGTCTTTTCTATTATTCCTTTCATCTCAAGGGCAGCTTTTGTCCACATAAGGGATGTTGGATAGTTTGCCATTAAATATTTTTACCACTCTGTTGCATGTCTGCTGTTCGTTACAGAGATCACATTAGGTTTTGGCTTTATGGTTGTGCAAATCATCTTCTTCATACTTCTGAAATTGAATTTTGTGCAGATTTTGTGAATTTGTGACTGTGACAACAGTCAAATGTGCAATTAGCTTGCAGGGGTGTATGGAGTTCTGCTGCTCTGGGATCGATTATAACAGAGTAATCAAGTGTTGCTTTATGAGGAACTCAGAGCTGATAGAAACAGTAGCAGAAGGAGAGTAGGACACAATTACGCTTTATAAGTTGGGATCTCACTCTCAGTTGGTCTCAGTCTCAGAAGGGTGATTAGGAATGTTTATTACAGGTAATTAAAATGGGATTATTGTGATAGCATCCCTCTCAGGCTTTCCCTGGATTCCTTGTGCCAGCATTCATCTTTTCAGCATTGAGTAAATCATTGTGTAAGCATTTGCTTGATGAGTAATTGTAAAATGTGATGCTAACTGAATTTAAATATTTCCCTGATGATTTACTGTTTTTAACACTTATTATAGGACTGCACGATTTGGGGGGGAAATCTAATTGAGATTTGTCTGATTAAAATTGTTGTTGTTGTTGTTGTTATTATTATTAGATAAAAATATAAAGATAATAAATAAAAACAAAATAAGTATTACTATTGTAATTTCACTCTAAAATAAATCAAAAAAAGAAAACAAAATTTCATTACAACTAAAATTACAATTCTAATATTTATGTCTTAATTTCCTCATTTTCAAATGTTAAACCATCTAATGCAGCACATATATTTATCTGAGTAAATTGCAGCCTTGGGCCTTATAATTGCCCTAAGCCATTTCACAGTTTCGATTAATTGCGCGGTTACTTATTCCATCTCAGAGACTCATGAGAACTCCCCTTTGAAACTATGGCTGTTTCTCAATCTCAAGAACACAAAGAATGGACTTGCATTCTCATGGAGACCAGTCTTGCCAGGCTACCTTGAAAGAACGAACTCGGAAGGACGCAAGGACACAGAACGCATTCTTGTAAGAATTGAGATGTGCTGTGATCTTGTTGCTCAACTGACCATCCAAGCATATTATAGTATAGTATATAGCAAGCATAGCAGCCAATGCACAATAGATACAACATAACATCACAAACAAATGTCAAAACCTTTTAACTTTTTATATTATTACATTATTTTATTTTACCGCTTGTATTTGGGGAAATTAGTAGTAGGCTATGTATGTTTAATGTGACTTTTGCCTTATAATAAATACTGCAGGCTTTCTCCAGGTCTGTATCACTTTATTAAACAAAACGACAAATGTTTACTTTCACGAACCGTCACGTATTTGCAAGCTTGCAGTGACAAGTGAGAATGAGAAGTTTAAAGCTTACAGACTTAAGTACGTCGTTCACCCGCAGAGTCTTCTGAAATTTCTAATGCTTCGATTCTCTTAAGTCTACACTAGATGCATCCTTGATATACAACCCAAATTCCGGAAATGTTGGGACGTATATAAAAAGTAAAAGACTTTCAATTCACATGAGCCAATATTTTATTCACAACAGAAGATTAAAAAAAGTTTAAAGGGAGAAATTTTACACTTATCCACTAAATGAGCTCATTTCAAATTTGATGCCCTCTCAAAAAAGTTGGCAGGGAGGCAACAAATGGCTGAAAAAGCATGCAATTTTGAAAAGATTCAGCTGGGAGAACATCTAGCAACTAATAAAGTTAATTGATATCAGGTCTGTAACATGATTAGCTATAAAAGGGATGTCTTAGAGAGACAGAGTCTCTCAGAAGTAAAGATGGACAGTGGCTCTCCAATCTGTGAAAGAGTGCGTAAAAAGATTGTGGAATACTTTAAAAACAATGTTCTTCAACGTCAAATTGCAAAGGCTTTGCAAATCTCATCATCTACAGTGCATAACATCATCAAAAGATTCAGAGAAACTGGAGAAATCTGTGCGTGAGGGACAAGGCCGAAGACCTTTATTGGATGCCTGTGGTCTTCGGGCCCTCAGACAATACTGCATCACTCATTGGCATGATTGTGTCAATGACATTACTAAATGGGCCCAGGAATGCTTCCAGAAACCACTGTCGGTAAACACAATCCGCCGTGCCATCTGCAGATGCCAACTAAAGCTATATCATACAAAAAGAAAGCCATATGTGAACATGGTCCAGAAGTGTCGTTGTGTCCTATGAACCAAGGCTCAATTAAAATGGACTGTTTCAAAGTGGAAAAGTGTTCTATGGTCAGACGAGTCCAAATTTGACATTCTTGTTGGAAATCACGGATGCTGTGTCCTCCGGGGTTAGAGGAGGGAGACCTTCCAGCGTGTTATCAGCGTTCAGTTCAAAAGCCAGCATCTCTGATGGTATGGGGGTGCATAAGTGCATACGGTATGGGCAGCTTGCATGTTTTAGAAGGCACTATGAATGCTGAAATGTATATAAAGGTTTTAGAGCAACATATGCTCCCCATTTCCGTAATTCGGGTTGTAAAGAACACATCCTAGTACTTTCATGCTTCCTCAGTACTTGCGTTTTTGAGTATTGGAATTTAACTTAGATGGTCGATGATGACATATTACAAGAACATAAGGACGCAAGATCGTTTAAGAACGTATACGAGAAACTGCCCATCTCTTGCTACTCACTGGAGTTTGCGTCATTCATTAATCTTGGCCTCTCATATATCCCATGTCTCCACATGACCTCCATGTCATCTGTGACATCCGTTTAATCATATTTGTGACAAAGAAATCAATACAGTAGATTAGCTGGAGCTTTTTAAATGCTAACGTCTATCCCAGTTTTCAAATCAGGAAAGCACACAATCAAAATGCGCCCAACACAAGGTCACCCTCAGACTGGACAAATACACGGCATATGGAGACAAAAGCAAACAAAGTGAACAAACCAAAAGCCCTAGAGAAATAAACATAAGTAAAAGCCTTCATAATTCAGCTTCACTATCAGCCGGCACATCCCAGTCCGACAACCAAATGAGCTTTTCCGAGCTGCAGCCTGTGATAAAGCCTATTGGCTGGCACTGCGCTGCCGTACGCAGATAGTAAATCAGGGGCTCGTCCTATGCCCCTTCCATTAAAACTCTTATTATCTCTGCAGAAAATGCTTTGGAAAATCTCTGAAGTAGCCACAGTTATGGTAGAAAGCTCAGAGATGTGGAGGGAGAGAAGTGTTGAAGTGCATGCGAGCTAAATCGATTGAGAGTTTGAGTGGGCACTGTTGGCATGGAGCTGGACTAAACAGCACAGCTGGATCTGTGGATGTTGACTGAACCAACTGAATAAGCTGCCTTTCAGAGGTCTGATGCTTCGAAAACATATAAGGCTGCTTAAAGCAAGCTTCAGAATGCAAAAATAAAGATGTCCAAATATACAACATACAACAGATTGCGTACATTGTACATTTACTGTTGCTGCCACTGAATTTTATATAAGAAAACTCAGCAGTGCTAAACAAGCAAACATACAATAAAGCTCTTAATGGAGAAACACCATTAATTAATTAATTACATAGAAGTGAATTATTAGATTTCCATTGGTGCTTATTTAAAAATGCATTTTCTCAGACAATTGGAATATTTTGGTAATAAAATATTGTATGCAAAATGTTGTTTCAAATGATGGAAGAAAACATTAAAGGTTCAAGATCAAGTCAAGTTATTAATAATTAGTCCAACTAATAAATTATGCATTAATAAATTGGTAACCTTTTTTTTGTTTGTTTGTTTTTTACTCAGGCATAGATAAATGTCATACTTTACCTAATAAATAAATTCACAGATGAGAATTGCACTGTGCATAAAAATAATCTGCAATGTATGCATAAGTAATGCATAATAACTACAACCTAAAGCATATATTTTACTACGGGGCTGTTGAATGCTCGAATCTGATTGGTTAACCAACGTTCTAAGGTGTGCAATTATTTTCAGGGAAACGCATGGCTAATAAGTACATCGCATTTACATCGGGAACAGGACTGTAAAATAAAGTGCTACCAAAATAAGCCTATATCTTTATTATATATTTTTATTTTATTATTTTCAAACTTCACAGATTAAGGCAGGCCCCTTGGCTCTGATGGTTAATTTGTAATAACCTACTGTATTGTAAATACTTATATGCTTCTAAATATTGTCAATATGATCGGTTTATGGGACTTCTTGTTTTGTAAAACTATTTGTCATTTTGAGTTTTCAAAGTTGCTGTTATGCATTATTGAATCCATTTTTTGGTTGGATATCTTTTTTTTTTTTTTTTTTGTATTGCAATCAAATGGATGTTTTCAGTGATGTATACTGATATGGTTGGGTTTTTTCCACTCACATTTTACAGTTTCTTAACAGATGACACTGCTCATCTGAGCAGCACAGTATGTGACTGTTTGATAGGATGACTCATCTCCAGTCATCAGTTCAGATCACAAGTAACTGCAATGAAGTCAAAGTATCATGTATCAAGTATTCTAATATTTGCAGAAGTCAAGTCATAAATTCTCAAAGTCTGACCCAAGTCCAATCTAAGAGTTCCCGGTTCATATCTCTGGTATTTCATGCTAGAGTGGCAGAATAATAAATGTGTGAATCGCTGCTATTGATCTCAGTAGACAGTCTGACATTTTTTTCCATTTAATTTATTCTTTTTGCATTACTACACATATAGTGTTGTGATCATGATAAATGATTCTTGTAGTCGTTCTCAATGTCGCCAAGGTCTGCTCACATTTTGCTAGTGATACCAAGCAGGTCATGTGCATATGAACATGAAAACATTTCATAGTTTATAGTTGTGTTGCTGCTGTGCTGCTGAATCTGATATTACTGGACTGGTGTGATTTTGTTCTGCAGCATGCTGACATTTTAGAACTTAAATCCATGTGAACCGGAAGTTGCAACCGACTTTACTTCAATATTGTAATGTGTTTTCGGAGTGAAACGGAATGGGGCGTGGCTTGTTTTTTTTCCCTCTGGGAATTGATTAGATCTAGAAAAGAAGGTGTTCCATTCAGTTCACTGTCAAAGCTCCCAGCAGAATGACAGTTGGAGGGGATGTCTTACCAAATTGACGTCATCAGAGAAGGAAGGCTGTTCAGAGAAGGGGAAGTACATTTTATAGGTCTTAATTAAATATTACGATGGTACAACTTGAAAGAATTGAGATTCAACTTGCTTACCACAAAACTAGTAATGTGCTCTACAAAATAAATAAGGTCAATTTTGATTGCATGCCAGCTTTAACCCTTAAACGCACACCTCGGGTCTTTATCGACCCGGGACATAATTCATTACCCTCTTCCTCATTCATTTTTTAAAGTTAGACATCAACCTTCTTAGTATTCCTCAATCAATTTATTATAAACAATATAACAAAAAAAAAAAGCCTGTTTTCCCAACCATTTTTTGTAAAAATAGTATAGGGTCGCCGAGGTGTGTAACAGAAAGTGTAAGTATATTTGTTCTGCACAACAATAATTGAATCTGATGAATGAGTGCAATTCACCTTTATTCCACAAGTTGGCAATGTCTGATACACAATGATAAACTGATGTTTCACTCATAGTTACCGCAGGCAGAAAACAAAAGAATAGGAACTATCATCAGCAAAACTTGAATGGCTCAGCGATTTAGTGCAGAGCAAGTACTGAACGCAATCAAATATTAGTGTCACTGTCACTTGATGGTGGATCTGGTGAAGAAGCTGTCAGAGATCAAAATATTGATTTTGAAGATGTTGAAAATGCTAGTTTTGAGAATGTTTAAGATTGTGAATATAAGCCAGATGCTGAATGTACTGGGAAATGAGCTCTGACGAGGACAGTGATGATGATATAAAACAGCTGTTCAAACTGAACCCTTCCAAGCTCCAAAAGGTAGCAAAATATGCTTTATTTTATTCTTCTGTAATTGTTACTCTAATATCAGGAGAGTTTTATATTATCACAACAGGTAGAGATCCATCCGTGTTAGATATAGATCAGGGTCGCTAAAGACCCGAATATGTAATAATGATTAGTGAAACATTCATGCATTTAAACATTACCACAAACGGATCCCAGAAGTTGAAAAAAAAAAAAAAAATTATATGTTGATTGTACATTTATTTACAGATATATTTTTTGAAAGTTAAAGTACTTGCCATAAAGTACTTTTTATTTCTTTGTAAATATGTAAGTTAAAGGTCTTTGTTGCTTGCTTTATTTTTGAGACATTTAGATTTAATTGCAGAACTATTTAATTAGTACTTTTATTAAATGTACAATATTCAAATGCTCAGGAGCCCCTGTATTGTTTTGGTAATTTGTGCTTTTAAACTTGCCTGTCAAACAGCTGTTTTGTTCCAGTTCACTTTCACATTTCAATAGAGATCCTTTGTTTTGCTATTGAAATTCAGTAAAGAACATTTTGCTCTCACCCAGAAACCACCCATTTGTAAAAAGACATAATGAACTCAGTTATGTAACTAAGTTTAATGCTGTTAAAAGATTTGATGTGAGACTATATTACAAAAACATTATCTTTTTCATTTAACTTAACTAACATTCTTTTAATTTATTTTCAGTTGCATATAAAGATAAATAATGTGACTTTGAGATCATAAAATATAAGATTTGTGTAGGAAAAGATATGTTTTGGCTAGTGTTATGGTGTCCAAATCATGTTTGTTTTTTTTTGTTTTTGCACCACAGCCAATCAGGTTGAAGATTGTGGCTTGTTTGTTTTAATCTGCCTTGAATGCAGATGAAGTCTTTATGTGCAAACTTGAATGTGTCCAATTATTTTCTGTCAAGAAGACCTATTTGCCTTATTTACACTTGCTGGCACAAACACTTTTCCATTTTCAGTGTTTACCATACAAATTAAATGGTTTGCTTTTTTGTTATTTAATATCACCATGATGTAAAATTTCAATGTCACCATATGTCCTCACACACATGCAATGATCAGCAAAATAGACCCTTTTACCTATGGTCATATTAGCTGCATTTAATTGTAATTGCTGAACACCGACTGTGTGGCTCACTACTTCAATTTTATTTGTCACTGAATACTTAATTACATTTAATGGGTACACTGCCTAAGCAACTATGAACCACTTGGTTTTTTGGCTCCAGTAATTTAGCATTATTATCCATGAAGAACATCAGAATAAATCCATGCACACAAACACTTAAAAACACAAGACAACAGTGGTACATAAAACAAATGCAGTACAGCTTAATAGATCCACTGAGTGACACTTATTCTCCCACAGAGGTCAAATACGGAGGAGGGAAGTTCAGAGATCTTCTGGGAAATCTGGTGCTCTCATGAATAATTCTACGAAGCTCACAGTACCGGGGTAAAGTGATGTTACACTGCCCTTATCTAGCTATCTGTCACTGCCAGGCAGGGGAATACACAAGAAGGTGGTAATATTTTATCAGTCATAAACCTTGGTGGTGTTGGGTGTTGTTTTGGGGGGAGGTGGACATGAGCATGGTTTTTCTACTTATAATTCTGCTTTGATCGTATTGATGAAGCTGTCTTACTTGTCTTAGCGGATTCGACCCTGATGAAAACACCGGAATGAATTTCCATTTTATTTTTGTATTCATGTTGTTTTCCTATGGTTTTTGAGAAACTTTTATACCATTTTCAACAAAAGTTTTAATTTAATAACTCTAAAAATGTCACGTTGTGTAAACCAATAACATTCCTTAAACCTTGAATATGTGAGTGTTTGCGTCTTAAATACACTAATAGTCAGTATTGGCGGTAACACATTACAAGTAACTTGAGTTACATAATCAGATTACTTTTTCAAGTAACTAGTAAAGTAATGTAAGTAATTACTTTTTCAACTTACGACAAAATATCTAAGTTTCTTTTTCTAATAAGGAACGCAAGTTACTTTTTCACATTTATTGACGGACAGCTCTCTTGTCCCCATGTTGAGAGAAATAAAGTGCAGAGGTGTTGTGTGCGCTGTGTAAACATGATAGTTATTGTAGTTCTATACTAAATGTGAACATGCATTTACTCATCTCACTTGCACAGAAACATTCAGTATTCCTAAAAATGAATAAAAACAGTGAAATGCAATCTTAGAACTGTACACAAACCTGTAATAATTATCTATATTAAATTACACAAATATACTTTATGTATTTAATCTCACTTTATTAACCAATGTCTTTGCTGCTGACCTTCAATTATCTAATTCAACCTCACTAATAAGCAAAAATTACTTTAGATTATATTTAGAAATAAGAGTGTTCACCTGTATCCTATTCTTCTTCAATCCAGAATAGCAGCTTAGTTGAAAGGTTTCTTTGTGCTGCGCCCTCTACTGTACAGGCATAAATATGCATTTCCTTCAGGCTGAGGCTTATTCATTTCACTTTTGGTGTGAAAGGGCTTTAACATTTACCAAAAATAGAACTTTTTTTGTTGTTATTTAAAAACAAACAAGCAAGCCCAGCCCAGGTGAGCAAAAGTAATGCAACGCATTACTTTTTATAAAAAAAAAAGTAACTAAGTAACACAATTAGTTACTTTTTAGGGAGTAACGCAATATTGTATCGTTTTAAAAGTAACTTTCCCCAACACTGCTTATAGGAAAATAATGATTAAGGTATTATATATATATATATATATATAATTATTTATTTATTTATTTATTTATTTTATTTTTTTTTTTTTACAAATATCATGAATTATTCATTAAGTTTTTGGGCCACACAACATGATTATATTACAACCTGAACTAACATTGCCTTGTCATAAAAAGGTAAAGGTAAAATCTGATATTTTAAGAGGAATATATACCATGACACAAAGTCATGAGGGTCTGCAGGGATTTTTTTCTTCTTCTTGCATTTGTATGTTAGTTGCACCACATGACAATGTTGGTTAAAGCGTTTAAAATTTTTTAAGAAAAGATTATTCTAAACTTCTTATGATTTTCTTTTCAAGAATTAAATTTTTTTTAATGAGTTTTTCCCCCGGTTTCACAGACGAGGCTTAAGCTAGTCCTAGACTAAAATGCATGTTTGAGCTGTTTTAACTGAAAGTAACTTGCACTGACAGATCTTAAAATATGTCACTGCCATTGTTTTGTCTCAAGATTCACACCAGTAAAATTTTCTTCTAGGGTAAGTTTATAAAAGATACTTATATGTCCTAATTGAACTAAGGCCTACTCCTGGTTTAGTCTAAGCCCTGTCTGTGAAACCGGGCCTTTGTCTTCATTATAGTAACATGGAGTTGTATCACACTGACATTTTTGGAAATAAAATAATTATAATTGTATTATATAAAAAAGCTGGTAAACCATAATAAATCTTCTTGTTTGTTAAGCTAGATGGTACACCAGCATCCAAAACAAATTCAACCACATATGCTGGTGAGCAACTATGTTGCTCTTTTCAAAAGGGAACATATTAATGAGCTCAGCGCTCAAGCAAAATGAGAGTATCTAATGAGAGAAAATGAGAGCCAGCAGATGCAGAGATCATTTTTGCTATTATACATCATTATTGCTATCTTTATGTGAAATCTATTGTTATGACATTCATCCTTATGTTTCCATTCTATCCACATAATCTGTCCCTTCTGGAGCTTTCTTCCCTCTGTCTCTTGCACCAGCCTCCCCAGCATTCTTTTGAGCCAAACTGACGGTGACACAAAGGCAATTAAACGGAGCCTTGCAAGGAACACTGAATGCCATTTTCAGTCCCTGCCTCCCACTGACTCAATCAAAACACAAACAAATACACCACCTCCCTATCTCATCACTCCCTTATCTAGTTTCACGTGTCTTCTTTTTTTTTTTTATTGAAAGTGTAAAGTAAATGCGTATTACCGTCCACAACCATTTTAATTCCACAATGCCACATATTTACGAGTAAAAAATTACATTCACTGAGGAAAAATGTAAGATGGGACTTGAACTTATTCATTGGGACTGGATTGGTTGGCGAAAAGTGCATTTACATTATACTGAATGAACTGTTTGTGATTTTTGTGAAGAAGTGGCTCAATTAAACTGACCATGGATGTATTGAAGACTACGATCTCAAAAATTAAAATTCCATAGCAGAACCATTTTTTGGTTCCCCAAACAACCTTTAAGTAAACAGTTCTTAAAAGATAATTTTTTTTTTTTTTTTTTTTTTTAGTGTGAAGATCATGTTAACAGTTTAAAGAATCTTTTTCCACTATAAAGAACCTTGGATTTCTATGGATGTTGGTTCTTCATGGAATCACAGATGCCAAAAAAAGAACCTTTATTTTGAAGTGTATGATCTGTTTTTGGCCCACAACCTCCTTTACCTATTTCACTTTCACGGCATTACTTTTTTAAGCACTCCCTCGTCACACATACTGTAAACGTACCTGCGGTGCAAACCTCTTGATTCATGCACATGATGGGCACTTAACCAGCCCAGTTATTACATGGATTTAAATTTAACCCACTTCATTATTGACACCTGTAACTTTTTTCAGTCCTCGACTACAAAAGATGCTCCCTATGATTCATTTGACACTGCCCAGAGGCATCATGGGCTTCCGCTCATGTAATGTTGTGCCTTCACCACTTAACGCACGCATATTAATACACATCACTATGCAAGCCCATAATCTGACATTGACCTTCTATGGCAAATACATTTCATGGCAATGTGATCACATTTACAATTTAGGCTGTAGTTGTTTCGTTATTTAATTTAAAATTGTCTGAAAGTGTTCTGGGAGTGTCAACAAATAACCTTGTCTAAGCCAGTGGTTCTCAATCTCTTTGAATCCAAAGTCCATAACAAATATTCAAAGGCCACATAAGGTTTTTTTTGTTTTGTTTTGTTTTGTTTTTTGTTTTTTGTGTGGGTGTGAGAGAGAGAGATTCACTGGATAAGGATTAAGTATAATTAAAAAATATTAAAAATAAACATTTAGCATCTAGCAAAAGTTTGTGTGTGCATTTGTGTGTGTATGTCTGTATCTTTTGTTGAGGGGATGCATTAATATTAGAGGTATCTTGATTTGTAGTTGCTTTGGGTTATTTTAATGCTTGTTTTGGCTTAATGTAAATAATCTTGGAAGTTTGCTGAGGCCCCCTATAGTGAGCTTTGTCCCCCTGGTTGAGAACCACTGTACTAAGAAATTGCATCTTTTTAATGGACTTTTTAAAAATAGTTTTTGTTCTCTTTTAAATAGATATATAATAATACTTGTTTTAATTCCAAGTAGATCAGCAATAATGAATCACTGTAAATGTGAATTCTGTGAATTGACGTCAGCATCCACAAAGTATAATGCTGAAACTCCCTCTAGAGGCCATACACTTGAATTACTTTTTTTGTGAATAAGTAGAATTGAAGTAGAGAAAATATATATATATATATATATATATAATATATAACATTCGCTCTTTCTTAAAAGTTATATTTATGTGCTTTACAGGCTTTTCTGTTCTGACTCAAATCAATAGTGATATGGCATATTTTATATATATATATATATATATATAATATATATAATACATATATACACACACACACACACACACACACACACCAAAAATTATTCAGACATTTTATTTTGACATTTAGTGGGTGCAGGACACTATAGTTCATTCATGTAAGCGAGGATAGCAAAATAAAGTAAACTGTGACATTATACCCAAAAATTCTTCATACAGTGGACTACCAGGAAAATTGATAAAAATTTGGAACCAAAAATTATTCAGACACTTTGACCTGACCATGTTTTGCTTAAGTGTTATCTGACATAATTAAGATTATTTTTTTTCTGACACAGTTTAACTCTGAGATCTTGTCATATGTTATTACCATTTTCTTAAACTATAGTGAATAAACTCTATTAATGAATGAAATGTTCAAGGTGTCTGAATAAATTTTGGTTTGACTGTATATATTATATACACAGACACAGACACACACACACACACACACACACACACACACACACACACAGTAGCCTACCTAAGACCACTAGTGAAAATTCATTGATCAAACATTTTGATCAGTTTTTTAAATAATAACATAATGTTTTTCTTATTTTAAATTTATGCATTTTGTATTTACTTTAATGTTCAAACGAACAAATAATCAAGGTAACTATGTTACAGTGTCCTTGTTACACATGTAGTTACTGTAGTATTAATAACTATAAATTATGCATAATTTTATGCAACTAACCCTAAACCAAATCCTAATCCTAACACTATAGTAAGTAGGCTACTTGCAGTTAGTTATTACTTAAATGTATAATCACTCTGTAACACGGACACCTTAGTGTAACCAAAATCAATGTTGTCTTAGCCCCACTGTACAATATGAACTGCAACTTTACTGAGCAAAGAAAATGTATTTAAGTTGACTTTAGTCAAAGGTAATTATATGTAGGCTACTTGATGAATAATTTCTTCAAGTCTAATCCAGAGAACATTTATATTTTCACTCAATGGCTGGACACTTCTCATAATGAACACCAGGTGACGACATTGTCGCAAAAACCCTTCCCGTCTCTTCCTCCAGCCGCCACCCTTTTTTCAGCCACCTAGGATTTGGTCTCCTTGTCTTCATTCATGTCACGCTTCGCCGCAAAATATCATGCACAGACCCTCGTGTGCATTTTACCAGTCTGTGTGGATTCAGCTCGATCATTTTTATGATTGTTCATAGCTCTAAAGTCCATAATACACACGCGCACAGAAACAGACCCATTTTACCTGTTACCGCTCACTTTTACCAGTCTGCTATGATGAAAACCCATAGCGTGTGTCTGTGTATGCGTGTGAGTGTGTGCTAGTTAAGATGTGCAGCACGTTTGCTCGGGTTTGGGAAGAGGAAGGGGGGATGGGGGTCTGGCTCTGTTGGAAAGCAGGATTCTGATACCGGCTTACATTTTATTCTGTGCGTCTGCACCACTTTTGTGTGTGTGTGTTTGTAGGTATGTACATTGAGCATCACAGTAACCGTCGGAGGAAACGCCTACAAATCAGACAGATATAGGTCACAATGTTTGGAAAAGGAGGGGCATTGTGTCTCTTTTTTATTTATTTATCCCATTTTCTACTGATTTATTAATTCACCCTCTGCTTCAGTAAAGGAAGAAGACGTGAAAAAAGACAGACAGAGCAAGAGAGAGAGAGAGAGAGACAGGCGAAACTTCACATGGTTAACACCATGGTTTCTCTGCATGTAGGAAAGGACGAAAGTATCACCATGGAAACACCCATCCAGCCTCCCACCGCTGTTTTCCCCCCTCCGTTTCTCTCCTTTTTCCCTTTCTCTTTCTCTCTCTCCTTACCTCCATCTTTTTCCTCCCCCACATTCCCTGTCTCACTCTCTCCGTTTCTGTCTCTCTCCGCTGCTGTTCCACCGATTTTTTTTTTTTTTTTTTTTCATTTTTTTTTTTTTTTTTTTTTTTTTCTCCCCCTTCTTTGTCTTTCCATCTTCGGTTCTCTAACCTGTCCGTCACATCTGTCCATCCCCCATTTTGCCTTCCAAGTCTTCTTCCCGAAAACATCTGAGGGTTGCTCAGCATTTGAGACTTGTGAGGTGTGATTTTTGTCTTTCCTGGGAAATTCCATGCGTCTTTCGCACTTATCCAATCACGGGGAGTGGAATCTATCCCACCGTTCCCCGTTAGCCATATCAGTATTCCAAGATGTATGGAACGTCCCCTCCCCCCATTCCAAATATGACATGCCTAGAATTCTACTGAGCCAGATTTCTTTTTCATGGTAATTAAATGCTGAGCCTGGATGTGGGTATTATTAGAATCTCCTCTCACTAATTAGTGCAGGACAAAAGGCTTTTGCTCCAAATCTTGCAGGTTATTTCACATTCTTTTTTTGCTGTCATTCTTTATCAGGTTACTAAGCCACATTTCTGATGTTGAAACTGAGACACTTCATACTATTATTAACAGTCTCTCATCTCAGAGAGAGAGATAGAAAGAAAGTCGGCTTACAGCCATACAGTGGTCTAGATACGGATGCACATGTGCACGCATTCAGCACCCTCTCTGGAGTATGTAGTCAGCCTGTTTTTTCATCGCACTGTACATCAAAACTCATGTTTCAAGTTCCTTTGAAAAGACATTAAAGGAAGCTGACTTGGAATGTGTGTGTATGTGCGTTTTTTGTACAGCACGTGTGCATGTTGTGTGCCGTGTGTATGATGGAGACTCCGGATAAAGGTGAGGGTGTAAAATGAGACATAACAATGTCGAACCCTCAGGAAATGCATGAACTGATCCCATAGTTTCCACCTATAACCCAGCATCCATTTTCACCATAACAAGTGCTAAAAAAAGGGGAGGATGTAACCCCTCCAGGATTGCATTCCTCTATCCTGCCGTTGACAACAAAACCTTATTTTCTGAGTTTCAGTCTGTGATGACGGCTGATGTAACACACAAAATACATCTAAACTATGTATGCTACAGTGAAACCAACTATATCCTATGTGCCACAGACGCAACTAAATGAAACTAGATTTTCACACTTTCTGCCTCCACAAAGCTACATTAGGCTGTTGCTATGCGGTAGTGTTTTGAGTGGTTTTCAGCATGTTTCTGTGTGATTGCTAAGGAGTTCTGAGTAGTTTTTAGCATGATGCTGTTTGGTTCTTAAGGTGTTGTGAGTGATTTTTAGAGTGTTGCTATGCGGTTGCTAATGTCAGGTAAACATGCTCAAAACAGGAGAACCTTGGTGGTGAACAGACTGTGATGACGCGTTTCCAAAGTGTTTTTTTTTTTTTTTTTTCATATTTTCATTTTTTTTTTTTTTTTTTTTTTAAATGGAATATACATTTATAACACTACACTTTGTGTTATATAGAGTGCAACAGTTGGGTTCCAGAAGTAAAAACTCTGCAAATTTTCTCCATAAAGAAATTGATTTTGAACATTTTTTATTTTTTTTTAACTTATAAACTTTTAACTTATTTTTTTAACTTATTTTTTTAACTTATAACCTACTGTGAGCTACGAGGTTGTTAATCCATGGTATTTGTTCCTGATGAAACCGTCAGCCCGCATTGTTTTAGCTTATTTTTAAAATGATCGTTTTTAACAGTGGAATTCCTGGTGAAAAACTACATTGCCCATGATGCTGTACAGAAATTACACCAATCAGAGAGTCGAAAAAAGCAACACTTGCTAAAATACCTCTTTAGCTCCGTCCACTCTCATGAAGCACTGTGAATGATGTAATTGAGTCGATCTCCCTATGCTCTCAAAATACTAAAATGTTGTTGAATAAAGGTTTGTTTTTTTTGCGCACAAAAAGTATTCTCAATGCTTCATAAAATTAACCACTGCAGTCATGTGGACTATTTTAACAATGTCTTTAGTACCTTTCTGGACCTTGAAAGTCGTGGTCTATGTCTATGGAGGATAAAAAAAACTCTCGGATCATCAAAAATACATTAATTTGTGTTCTGAAGTTCAAAGGACTTACGGGTGTGGAACGACATGAGGGTGAGTAATTAATGACAGAATTTTTTGGGCGAATTAACCCTTTATGTACACAGTCTTGTACCTTTGTCTTTTTATCTGATTTTCAAACTTTTTTGCTTCAAATCAAAGTTTGTAGTGTTGTGATTCACCTCGTAGCTGATTGGCTTGGTTCATGGCTTATAACTCTTTAACAAAGACTATTTTAAAAACCCTATTGGAAAAATGAATGAGAAAAACTGTTGTACTATTACCTTGGTAAATTGCAAAATAAAAGTCACTGCTGTAAGCTTGTTTCTAATACAACAGCTGAGGGAGTAATGGTAAATTTGACACATCTCTCTCTTCTGACTAATGTAATCAATCTATCTCTTTCTCTATTTCCTCTTTTGGAAAGTTGTGGAAACACTTGTGGATTTTTTTTCTTTTCCTATTACAGCAAATGACACAATGTCTCCTTTTTACTACTATAGAAGTTTATCCGACTATGATGACTTTTGAGATCCCAGAAATGTGAAAATGGTCACGTACAGTACTTATGCTGGTGTCATAGAACCCAAAAGAAAAAAGAAAAAAAAAAAAAGGAAAAAAAAAAGAAAACTAGATCCATGTCAACAAGTACAGATTGGTATAGAATGACACGATTCGGGAATGGTAACCGCTTGGTCTGCTGACAGAAAAGTGCTTTGAGAGATTCTGGTCACTGCTTCTATTCAAGCAAAAATTACCCAAAAATAATCACTCAGAAAAATCATCCAAAAAATCATTAGGAAATAAGTAGAAAAAAACAAGCCACTTTATAGAGCAAAATCATGTTAGCATTAAACTGTCTGACATGCCCTAGTTTATTCTTGCTAAATTTCCCAAACAAGCCAACGTAAAAAAATCGATCTTTCTGAAATACTTTGTTTTTCAAGAATGGAGGCTGGAGAATGAGAGAAGAAATTGTTCTACAGTAATGCTGCAGGCTCAAAGCAATGTCCTAATTATCCAAATGGAGAGCTGCGGCCTGGCCAAGTAGCCTTTAATTCTCACTCAGGACTTTGTTCAGTTGGCGTAAGGTTGCTTGTTTTTCAAGTAATGTGAATTGATGCTCTAAATCCAGTGGTTTAATTTCTATTTGGCTGTGTATAATGCCATCAGACATTTCTTTTTTCTTTTTTTTTTTTGACCATGCAGGCCAGACACAATAACTGTGAGTGTGGCCTACAGGGTGTCGCCTGTAATGAATGAGTGTAAGAGAGCACTGAGCTCTGAAATAAAATATTTTTCTAGCATATATAATAGGAGACCTTGAGGTTTCAGATGTCCACTTTTCTACAACATAGATTCTGTTTTATAGGGGTTTTTTATCGTTTTCCAGTGCAGTCAGGTATTTCCTTAATCGTGTCAAGCCACTCTTGTATTTGCTTTCTCTCTTTCCTCTGCCTGTGCTGTAGGACTCGCTGTATAGCTGTGTGTTGTAATTACTGGGTTAAAGCTGTGTAGGGTCCTGAGCCTCCCCGATCAATTACAGGTCAGGGTGTAGGACTCCTCTCGCCTTCCAGCTACACTCTTTCATCTACTCTACACCTCACAAACTAGCTTTCTCTGTCTGTCCTTTCATACCATTCTCTCTGCTTCTCTCTCTTTGCTTCTCTATATTTCTTCCTGCTTTCTGGCATCCCTACTGTGTCTCTCAAATTGCTGCTGTATCGCTGTTGTTTTTCTCCTCTCCTCTTACCTCCTCAACCCCTAACTGCATTTACTGCATTTGATTGCTCATATGCTCTTCCTGCTCTCATTTTTTTTCTTTTTTTTTTTTTTTCTGATGTTGTGTTGAACTGTGTTGTATTATTCTTTGCTGTTTTATGTTGTGAATAGGAAAAAAAATCTTTTAAAAATGTAGTTTAAAACATGTGCCAAGTTCTTAGAACTTTTTGTATTCATGTTGGTCACATGTGGTTTGGAAAGAATTTTATATGAAAAAATGTTAAGCAGTGCAACTGTTTTTAACATTGATAAAAATAATAATAAAAAATGTTACCTGAGCACCTAATCAGCATATTAGAATGATTTCTGAAGGATCGTGTGACACTGAAGACTGGAGTAATGATGCTGAAATTCAGCTTTGTCATCACAGGAATAAATTACATTTTAAAATATGTTAAAAGAGAAAACAGCTCTTTTAATTTGTGATATTTCATAATATTTTTTTCTTTATGGTATCTGGACAGAAAATCATGTTTTTGCATTGATTTGTGTTGTGTGTTGTGCTGTATCATGTTTTGTTGTGTGGTGTTATATTGAGTTGTGTTGTGCTGGGGCGGGGGGTGGATCTGGCGTGGGCAGCTGAGCTGGCTGGCACCGCCAGGCCTGTGTGCCCGCCTGGCACAGAGATTGATGCTGTATGGCACTCATGCCACTAAATCATGGTAATTAGGCGATAGACGCACCCCTGTGATTAGGGCATCCCGCATGGCCCAATGTCTGTTAAACACACACCACACAAACTCTCTCTAGATACACAGAGAAACAGAAAGTGAAGGAGGATGGAAGGATGTGCACAGGGGAAAGATGAAGAGCGAGGACAAGGTACATTAAAGATGAAGAGAGAGAGACAGAGAAGTGATGAAAGTGAGAAGAACAGAGCAAACCAAAGAGCAGCTTTAGTCAGGATGAATACAGTAAGTGAAAAGCAAGATTGAACAAAAAAGCCAAGTATGGACCAAGAAACAACACGTTAAAGGGAGAGTTTACCCAAAAATGAAAATTCTGTCATCATTTACTCACCCTCAAGTTGTTCCAAACCTGTATGGGTTTCTTTTCTCTGATGAACACAAAAGAAGATATTTTAAAGAATGTCGGTAACCAAACAGCTGAAGTCAATGTGGCCCATCAACTGTTTGGTTAGCCTTATTCTTCAAAATATTATGGCTGCCCCCTAATAGCTGACAAACCGTTAGTCGAGGAGAAGAGGCTTAGTCGACCAAAATTATATTAGTCGCTTAAGCTGTGCACACTGCGATTTTTATAATAGACCTTTACGATTGTTGCTTGTCAGACTGTACGAACATGATCCTCGTCACACTGTGGGATCTCAGCTGTCATTTATGTCAGACTGTACGACAGTCAAGACGCGTTAAAAACGGACTAGCGATCAAAGACTACAGATTTTTGCCTAAGATTATAGGAATCTTTTAGGATTCTCAAAATTTGTCTCAGACGACCAAATCGTGGACAAAATTGCCCAGTGTGCACCCGCCTTTAGTCGCAAGAAAAAAAATCCACAGGAAGTAGCGAAGTCACACAGTCGGTGACGGACAGATCGGTAACAGATGGTCTATTGGGCAGGACTTCAAACGCTCGCCTATCATTCATCAACCTCAAATATGGCTTATCATCTGAAACATGATAGTAGTAGCAACTTTACATGGCCGCCCACTTTAACGTTAACCTAGAAAAGTGTTTGTGCGGAGTGTGAAAGCTGAATAGTGGCACACTTACTGCATGACAGCTAACATGGAGGCGCCGGCGCAATCACTTGCACTTAAAATACTCCGTCATTTTTGGTCATACAGATAAGAGTAATACATCTTTTGAATCTGTGAAGAGTCTACTTTTATTTGTGTGTACTCACAATAACAAGACGTGCTTTTGTAAAATAATGAACGCAAACAGGTTGTGCTTTCTGCCGCCTCTGTCTGTGAACTTGAGCGTGTGCATGAAAAAGGAAAGAAAAGAACCGAAACTCCATGTAAACTTGCCTCGCAGACATGGAAAAAAATGATAGAAAGTGAAATGTCCACTTCTAAATGAACCAATTCAAATGGAAAACAAATATTCTCGGGTTATGTAATCCGTATGAAACATGCATATAGGTGCATCCACTACTGCGGAGATGATGAGTCAGCATCGTCAACTTCATCACTGCAGCCGAACATACAGAAAACACTAGTTTATCAATTAATTATTAAATTGTTAAAGCAATCTCCTTGCTGTTTTCCCCCCGACACATTCATAATCATTACTTCTGCCGCTTAAAATGAACGACTGCTATTCGACCAGAAAAATCTTTTAGTCGAGGGCAGCCCTACAAAATATCTTCTTTTATGTTCAGCAGAAGAAAGAAATTCACAGGTTTGGAACATCCTGAGGGTGAATAAATGATGACAGAATTTTTATTTTTGGGTGAACTATACCTTTAAGAGAAATAAAGCTGTAGAAAAAGTGGGAGTGAATCACGGAAGAGAATGTGAAGGGTACTAGTAGTTCAGTCAGCTAAATTACCCCAAATAATATAGTGCAATTAGTGTGGAACGGCCATCACCCGAGATAATCTCACAACAGTGAGGGATGCCACAGCGCAGCTCCTGGGGGTAATGCAGTAGAAATGTGCATCTCTGTAGTAAAGCATCTACTAAAGGTCAGAGTGACTCACTGACTGTGTGTGTTTGTGTATGTGTGTGAGAGAGATACTCTAGGGGAATATGGCGTAACAGGTTTGTGTAAAGCTCCATTCATATATTCAGAACCCAGAGTTTGAACACAAATTAACAAGCACCGCTTTAAGCAAGTAAACAAACAAACAAACAAACAAACACACGCTCAGGAGAGGTGCCATTTGTGCCTGGACATTTCAGCAATATTTATTTATTTAGTCTTATATTTAATGTTTACTTATTTATTTGGTCACTCTTCTCTTTATTTATTTAGTTGAATATTTATAAAGGTAGTTAGTTTAGTTTAATTTAGGTAATTAGTCTTTTATTTATTTAGTTAGTTGGTTATTTATGTGTTTTTGTTTAGTTAGTTGTTTAGTCTTTTATTTATTTAGTCTTTAGTTAATTATTTAGTTAGTCATCTATTTTATTTTATGTATTCTTTTTTAAAAAGATAATATCTATAACCTAGTAAAATGTAATAGTGACAAAAGGGCACAAGAAAATTGGCTGCTATTCTGATGTGCGTAATCAAAAATTGATGTTTTAATTTCTAGTTCATACACACTCAGAGACACATCCCATGATGTAAGTAAGTTCACTATCTTGTCAGTGACATACAGAAGTGAGTCATGGGCATAAATGGCACCATTTCCTGAGGACCAGTGATGTGGAGAATGATTCAGGCCGTCAAAGGTGGACACAGGCTCCTGACACTTTGTGGAATGGACTGACTCATTAACAATTCATGGCTGACTGATTGAGAGATTAATTGTTTCTGTCTAACAGGCGTCGGATTGAAGCTTAATACCTCTGTCATTTGTTATCTACACTGTCTATCACCCTCTCACACACATTCTCCCTGTCTATCTCTCTATCAGTCTTACACACAGCCACTCCTACCTCAATCTATCCCTGGAGAGTAATAAAATAAAACAATTACGTTCATCCTGTGTGTCCATATCGCTCAGTCTAGGCAGTGTACACTATACAAGATAATGGACTTTCCACCGGTGTAAAGAGCACAGAAGGAACTGGGCCACCCACCCTCCAACACAAACACATAGCCCACACCACAGCTAAATATACTCCCAATTACAACACCACGCTTCATTTATTATGCAACTCCCCACTCCACAAGATCCATCTGTGTGTGGTTGTGTTCATATTTGATTATATCGGCCCTTGCTCTTCGGCTTTTCTCTCGGGTTGTTTAAGAGGAGCAAAAACGCGCTCTCCCTTGTTAAACGTCTCTCAAAGCTTCAACCTGTTGGCCCTTCTGGTTGTACCAGGGCCTCATGGCGATGCCAGTCTGGAGCTTGTAGGAATGAGAGGAACGTTCCTCTGCTAATCTGGGTCACACAGGCACCATCTGCCTTGACAAGATTACTGGGTAGCAGGACAAGAAATCCTTTCTCTTTGGCCAGATTAAACATGAAATATAGGACAGGGGTAGAGGGAGGAAAAGCGGAGGAGACTGGGTGTTTTGGGTCTGTCTGAACAGGGCATGTCTCGGGGGGCCGATGGCTGAGGTGGCGGTCCCATGACAAATAGGTTCAATATATCTTTCTGCAGTTCCTCGTACTAGTCGTTTCCGAGTTTGAGGCCTGCGGAAGGATTAGTATTCTTGATTATTTCTGTGTATTATTGTTATATCATATCTCTATATTTGTTTCTGTATATGTGATCTGCAAATCCTGACAAATGCTGTTTGGTTTGATCCAGATTCACCCACTATTTGATTAGATATTTTTAGGGGGATTCCTTTTAAGGCAGCATCCTAACTGAAAGTGACTGATTTGAAATGTTTGCTCAAAAAAAAAAAAAAACATCACAAACCAGACTAAGATGGTTTGCTGGTCTCCCTGCTTTGTATGTTGGTTTTAGAGGGGTTTTAGATTTTTCAGCTTGTTCAGGCCATCTTAAACAAGCGAAGACCATCCTAAACCAACGAAAACCAAACCAGCTTAGGTTGGTTTAAACAGGTTTTTGAAGTAGTGTTATTTTAGTATGGTTGAGATAATATTATAGGTTTCACAGACAGGGCTTAGCCTAAGCCAGGATTATGCCTTAGTTCAATTAGGGCATTTAAGTAGCTTTTATAAACGTTCACTAGAAAAACAAATTACTGGTGTGCATCTTGAGACAAAATAATGACAGACATGTTTTAAGATATGTCAGTACTGCTTATTACATATAACGAAATAGAACTAAATCGTGTCAAATTAAAGTGTTTACTGGAGTTATTTTAAATATATTGGTGCTTAGTTGAATTACGTTTCTGCTACACAAAGTATTTGAGTAATTTTTATGAGGAAAATTGAGTTGAAATTATTTAAGGGTGCATGTTGAAGACATGTAAAGGCTATTTGGTCAAACACAAATTAGATGAGTTCAAAATACTTAGAAGTCTGATGCAGATAGTTGCCTCAATTTGTTTGAGTAAAACCAAGGCGATATTTTTTACAGTGCAGTTGCTTTCAGTTAAAACAGCTCAAACCTTGTCTGTGAAACCGGGGGTAAGTTTAACTAAATGAAAATTAGAATGTTTCCCTGGCAACTAGCTGAAATAAAATTCAATGAGGTTTTTTTTAAAATATATATTTTTTTCTGTTAAAGGGTTAGTTAAGGCCTGCATCGCCAGCAAGAACATTTCCTTTTTCAATGCCCAGAAAGCTACTAAAAACATAGTTAAAACAGTTCATGTGACTACAGTGGTTCAACCTTAATATTATAAAGCGTTGAGAATACTTTTTGTGCGCCAAAAATAACAAAATAGCGACTTTATTCAACAATATCTAGTGATGGACGATTTCAAAACACTGCTTCATGAAGCTTCGAAGCTTTACAAATCTTCTGTTTCAAATCAGTGGTTCAGAGTGCCAAAATCACATGATTTCAGTAAATGAGGCTTTGTTACGTCATAAGTGTTTTGAAACTTCAATAGTTCAAGTGACTTTGCCAGTTTGATACATGCTCTGAACCACTGATTCGAAACAAAAGATTGGTAAAGCTTCGAAGCTTCATGAAGCAGTGTTTTGAAATCGCCCATCACTAGATATTGTTCAATAAAGTTGCTATTTTGTTATTTTTGGCGCACAAAAAGTATTCTCATCGCTTTTTAAAATTAAGGTTGAACCACTGTAGTCACATTAACTGTTTTAAATATGTTTTTAGTAGCTTTCTGGGCATTGAAAAAGGAAGTGTTCTTGCTGGTGATGCAGGCCTCACTGAGCCATTGGATTTTATCAAAAATATCTTAATTTGTGTTCCGAAGATGAACGAAGGTCTCACGGGTGTGGAACGACATGAGGGTGAGTAATAAATGACAGAATTTTCATTTTTGGGTGAACTAACCCTTTAATGTTTATTTTATTTCTAAAAACAAAAATGTTTTAGTCAACTATAATAACCCTGTTTTGAAGCAGAGTCTGCATGGATAACATGTTTGCAACAAAAACTTACTGTTGCTTCAAACTGAGTTTGATGTTAGCATTTTGCTAGACTGACAACACTACTGTATAACTAGCATGAAAAATGCATAGCAAACACAAGTATCAGGTATGGATACTTTTCAGTAGTGAATGATTTCATATCAGTGTTAGTATCAACTCCGTACACCATCTTAGATGCATTTTTGTCCTTAGAGCTTGTTGCAGTGCATTCTGGGATTACCTTCTTTCAGACATGCAACACTGCCTCAGAATTTGATTAAAAAGGGCAATGATGCTGTCAAGTTTGGCTAATCCTAAAAAAATGTTTGGTTTGATCCAGATTTACCCACAATTTGATAAAATATCTTTAGTTTTTTGATTTTCACATACTGCCTACATGGCAGCTCCCTTCTAAGCCAGCATCCTAGCTGAAAGTGAGTGCTCTGAAACGATCTTCTGCTGAAAAAAAGCATCATAAACCAGCCTAAGTTAGATTGCTGGTCTCCCAGCCTGGTCAAGCTGGTATGATGTATGTTTAGAGGGGTTTTAAGGTATTTTACAGCCATCTTAGACCAACTAAACAACCAAACTTAAAAACTAAACAACCAAAGCTTAAACTGGTTTAAAAACTTTTCCCCCCAGCAGGATCTGCCTTAGAATTTGACTAAAAAGATGTATGTTTGCTGTCTACTATTTGAAACAGCTTTCAAAGATGCTGTCAAGTTTGTCTAACCCACTAAGTTTAGGAGCAGCGCTCGTGTCTAACGTGTCTGTATGACTGTGCGAATGCTCTCTGTATTTGTATGTTCTCGTGTGGCGCAGGTGAGAGCATGCTCTGGTGGTTCTCGAGGCGAAGGCGTGAAATGAAAGTCGATGCCGTCACCATGGAAACGCCGTTTCCCCTCTTGCTTTCTTCTTCTCGGCGCTCTGCTGCGCTTTGAGTGGCGTTTCTTTTGATGAGACGCTCGCACAAAATGGCAGCCCAGCCTCGGCTCTCGCTCTCTCACGTTTGTTCCCCTTCTTCCTGCAGCTCATTTCATCTGTTTCTCGATCCATCTTTCTTCGCACTGATGCAAGTGTCACCATTTCTATAACAACCTGTCATAATTAATAAAGCATGGACACCGTTAATCGCGCTCATCAAATGTTAAAACGCAGACAAACACACATACTGTCACCATGACTTCTTTACCAGTGGCAGAGGAGAACTGAGCATCAAGCCAGTAATGGTCTAATTAGATGTGTGGGGAGCTCGACTACACTGAACCCACAGAAAGAGCAAGAGACAGAGAAGAAATATATGAAGACGTAGGGCCGATTCTGTTATCTGTTGGCCAGGGGATGACATCAGGCTGTGCTCAGTGTTTCTGAGCACAGCTGTGTTACATTGTTTATTCTCTGTCCATGTCACTGCATGAGGCATGAGCGCTGGAGTGTGTGTATGAAGGGGTGTTCATCACCAGGAATGCTTCATCACTGATCCTAGGGCCCTGTTTACACCTGGTATTAAGATGCGTTTTGGTCGCTCGGATCACAAGTAGACGCAATCCGTCTCTTTTGTCCACCTTCAACCACTTCTGTCCAGAATTCTTCGAGGGGAGGGTCTGTGGGTGGGTAAATGTGTGTTTTTTTTTTTTTTTTTTGGACAAATGGACAAAATAAGCTCGCACAATTTACAAATGAATGCGCACGGAGATGACGGAAAAACATACTACTTTATTTCACAGCCGCAAGGTCACGTTGAACACTGTGAGTGCGTGTTAGAAAGCAGGAATGGTGAGAGAACATTGTGCTAGGTACGTTTTTCGTCACCAAACCTGGGTCTTCAGCCGACAAAGTTTAAATCTCGTCTGGCTCGCATGCTTAACATAATGTTTACACATTAAGTCAGTAGGTGGAAAGTAGGCGCTCTTTAGTGGCTGCTCGAACACATTCTACCACATGAGCGTTTACACTAAGAAAGCAATCTGGTCGAATGAGTTCTCGACTACCTCTGGAAGTGGTCGAAAGTGGACAAGCTCAAAACGTTTTTCATCCCGTTTACACATGTATTTAGGTGTAAACAGGGCCTAGGTTTTACAATGAATGTCAGGCAGCAAAAGGCCCTTATTACTCACTCATGTAGTTCCAAGTCCAAAAGACTTTTGTTCATTTTCGAAACACAGATGAATGGTAAACCAAGAATTGAGGCAGACATGCAGGGTCAGAATGGGTTAGTTCAACTAAAAATGAAAATTCTGTCATTACTAGGGGCTTTCGCACTAGAGGAACCTTTCATAGCTCCTATAACTATTGGCTGAAGTACCCGGATTTTGCCCTGTTCACACTGCAGGAACTAGGAACGATTTTAGTTCTAGGAACTCCTTTTGGGGGAACTAAATTAGCTCCTAGGGTCTAAACCAGCACCCGACATTTTTAAAAAGCTGTGTAAACATATTTACTTCACGAAGACGGAAAACAGTGATAACGGCATTTACCTGTTGTCTGCAGGGTTATGTTCTTTTCTACGCCTTGATGATATGTAATACTGAAAGTTGTCATAGGAGATTTCATCTTTCAGTAAATAATGCGTTTACATCTCCATTATCACGAAACCCATGACACACAACAAACACAGCTCCGATCACGGCAAAAACAAATCTCATTGGTTTTCACACATCACGCAAGCATGCTTGAGCTTCTGTTTACCAAATTTGAGTGCTGTGTGAACTTTTTATTCGTTAAAATTAAATGATGAATTAAAGAATCAGTAATCAACACTTGTCTCTATTGTTCACCATCTTTAGTGAATTTAACTCTTTTGAATGCATATGGATTGTCTTCTCTGTGAAAGATACACTATGGTTCAAAAGTTTGGGGTCAGTACTTTAAAAAAAAAAAAAAACACTTATTCAGCAAGTATGCATTCTTTGATCAAAAGTAACAGTAAAGACATTTATAATGTTACAAAAGATTTACACTCAAATAAATGCTGTCAAAATACTCCACAGATCATTTATTATAGCTTATCAAATTTGACCTTATTTGGGTGCGAGCAAAAACACGTTTTTGTGTGTCCCTTTAAATGCAAATGAGCTGCTGCTCCCGGCACTTTCCAAAAGAGGGCGGAGCTTTAACAGCTCATGCTTTGTTGTTCAACAACAACAAAGCTGGAGAATCTCTCGCAGCCAAAATGACGAGTAATGGTGTTCAGCCTTACATTGTTCAAACCAGAGTCGGACACTGATGGAGAGACTCAATAAGTAGTTACAAGTTATAGAATGCATGTGGACGTTTCTGAATGGTTAGTGGATAAATGTATGTAGTTGCTGTGGAGTTGATTCAACTCATCGACTAGCATGTGCTGTCATATTAATCTTTTGTGCAAATCCAGAGTTGATTTGACTCTCGTTTGTGAAGCAGTCCGGCGTAAAATTACGGCATGGCAACAACACTCTAAAACAACAACTCTTCCTCTTCAACATGACTCTTCAGCAGCCCAACATGGCCTCACCCCCTTTGTTGCGTGTTCTCGGGGGCAGGGTTTATGTAAATTTTAGGGTTAGTGATGTCACTAACCCAGGAAGAAGCTCGTTGTAGTCCTTAAATAGCAAATGCTTTAAAAGAAAATATCTCCCTTTGCATTGAACTTTGAGCATTGTAACTTTACAGATGCTGTTTATGCTCTAACAGCAACATTACACACTAACTAAAGTTCAAAAAGTGAAATCATAATCAACCACCCCTTTAAAACGATGTGTTATGCTACTATATGTTATGCTAACTTAGAAGTAGACAATAAGAAACAGCCTTTGTGCCAGGAACATATAATGCCTAAATTGCTGCCTACACAGTATGTAAAAAAAAAAAAAAAATCTTATAAATGTTTAATTTGCCCCTGCAAAAAATGCCCCTTAATAAAAAGACTCTGTTACAAAACTATATGTGTAATCGTTATACTTGATATACCTGATTTCAGTATGGCCATTTGAAATCATGTAAATTCATGCTTCATTTGGTTTTAATATATTTCTTGTTGTGTTAACAAGTACAGGTGCATAATAATCTATGTGCAAGCATGGAAGTCATATTCCAAGAGTTGTTTATTGCTTCGGTCTCTAGCCCCCCTCACATTAATTCTCTTTCATTTTGCCTTTTCTCTCATTACCTCCTCTCTTTCTCTCTCTCTCTCTGACGCTGTCAAAATTTGCCAGGTGACGGTGGATGCAATGTGACTCCTGATTAGTTGCTCTGGCAACCTCCGGGAACGTTCACTGGTGGCCATGGCAACGGCTGAAGCATGGCGATGGAACCAGGCTGATTATTTCGATTTAGAACGGGAATGAGAATTCGGAGGTGGCTTGGCATACCACAACGTCATCAACGGAGATGTTGCTTGTCAATAATACTGAAGCTTGACTGGTGTGTATATATGTGCAATCTCTTCTGCAATGAAGAGATTTTAGGAGCTTATTTAGAATGGCAGAGCTGGGGGTGGGGGGATTGGTTTGTGAGGAGGTAGAGATGGGGAACTGGTTCACGTGGAGGGGGAGATAGCTCCAGGCAGCAAGACCTCCAAGCAGTTTTCCATTATGCTTAATTCCATAGAAACCAAACCCAGAAAGACAGGAAACATGGACAGCAAAGAAAGCACTGGGTGCTTATGTGAGGGAATGCATATGGGAGCGAGGGAGTTTGAACGTGTGCTTTTAATACCACCATATTTCCCTCACTAGAGACACATATGTGCCCTTTTAATCCTTTACACTTCCTTTTGAAATATGCTATGGCCCCTTTTTAAGTGTGACACCATTTAAAGCATTGGCACAACAATAGTCAGGGTCAGTAGTTTTATTTAGGTATATACTTTAAAATCTATACCATGTATATGTTCTGCTTGACTGAGATATTGACAGCACTGCTTCAGCCATCAGAATCATACAACATCCAGCCTGAGGCAATGAGGGTTGAGTCATGGTTCACATGTAAACTTATAATCCGTTCAACCGCTTGAAATATGTTGTGACTTAGTTTGTGGTATGTTTAGAATAGAAATAGAAAAATGAAATATTAACAGCCAGATCACAGCTAAGAATCATTTTAAATTATTCAAACTTAGATGAAGAAAGTATTGTTTAGGTCCTGTTGTCGTCAGTAAAGAGTTTCTTTTTTTTTTGTCTCTATCAATTCAATTGATGATAAACTGATCAGGCATAACATTATGACCACCTTCTTAATATTGTGTTTGTCCACACTTTGCTGCCAAAACAGCCCTGACCTGTCGAGGCATGGACTCCACTAGATTCCTGAAGGTGTGCTGTGGTATCTGGCACCAAGATGTTAGCAGCAGATCCTTTAAGTCCTGTAAGTTTAGAGGTTGGGCCTCCATGGATCGGACTTGTTTGTTCAGCACATTCCACAGATGCTCGATTGGATTGAGATCTGGGGAATTTGGAGGCCAAATCAACACCTCGAACTCGTTGTTGTGCTCCTCAAATCATTCCTGAACCATGCTGAAAGAGGCCACAGCCACCAGGGAATACCGTTTCCATGAAAGGGTGTACATGGTCTGCAACAATGCTTAGGTAGGTGGTACGTGTCAAAGTAACATCCACATGGATGGCAGGACCCAAGGTTTCCCAGCAGAACATTGCCCAACGCATCACACTGCCTCTGCCGGCTTGCCTTTTTCCCATAGTGCATCCTTACCATGTGTTCCCCAGGTAAGCAACGCTCATGCACCCGGCCATCCACATTATGTAAAAGAAAACGTGATTCATCAGACCAGGCCACCTTCTTCCATTGCTCTGTGGTCCAGTTCTGATGCTCACGTGCCCACTGTTGGTGCTTTCGGCGGTGGACAGGGGTCAGCATGGGCACCCTGTTTGGTCTGCGGCTATGCAGCCCCATACACAACAAACTGCGATGCACTGTGTATTCTGACACCTTTCTATCAGAACCAGCATTAACTTCTTGAGCAATTTGAGCTACAGTAGCTCGTCTGTTGGATCAGACCACAAGGGCCAGCCTTCGCTCCCCACTTGCCCCACTTGCCGCCCATGACCCTGTCACCGGTTCACCACTGTTCCTTTCTTGGACCACTTTTGATAGATACTAACCACTGCAAACTGGGAACACCCCACAAGAGCTGCAGTTTTGGAGATGCTCTGACCCAGTCATCTAGCCATCACAATTTGCCCTTGTCAGACTCGCTCAAATCCTTACGCTTGCCCATTTTTCCTGCTTCTAACACATCAAAAATGAGGACAAAATGTTCACTTGCTGCCTAATATATCTCACCCTTTGGTATCTGGTACCTAGACATTAGCAGCAGATCCTTCATGTCCTGTAGGTTGTGAGGTGGAGCCACTGTGTACCGAACTTGTTGGTCCAGCCCATCCCACAGATGCTCAGTTGGATTGAGATCTGGAAAATTTGGAGGCCAGGATAACACCTTCAACTCTTCATCATGTTCCTCAAACCATTCCTGAACAATGTGTGCAGTGTGGCAGGGTGCTTTATTCTGCTGTAAGAGGCCACTTCCACCAGGAAGTGCATTTACACCATTGTCATGAAAGGATGTACCTGGCCTGCAACAATGTTAAGGTAGGTGGCACGTGTCAATTACGTCCACATGAATGACCGGAGCCAGGGTTTCCCAGCAGAACATTGCCCAGAGCATCACACTCCCTCCACCGGCTTGTCGACGTCACACTGTGCGTCCTGATGCCATCACTTCCCCAGGTAAAAGGCCATCTACGTGATGTAAAAGAAAATGGGATTCATTGAACCAGGCATCTTCCTTACACTGCTCCAAGGTCCAGTTCCTATGCTTGGCCATTGTAGGCTCTTTCAGCAGTGGGCATGGGTCATCATAGGCACTCTGATTGGTCTACGTTTACGCAGCCCCATACACAGCAGAGTGCGATGCACCGTGTGTTGTGACACAGTCCTTCATGATTCATAACCATCATTAAAATTTTGTGTGACTTGTGCCTGGCTCAGATCAGACGTGATAGCCTTCGTTGTCCTTTGTGCATCAATGAGTCTTGGGCGCCCAGCACCCTGTCACTGTTATGCGGTTTGTTCCTCCTCAGACTACTGTCGGTAAATTCTCACCACTGCTGACCGGGAGCAACACACAAGCCTTGCCTGTTTCAGAGATACTCAGTCGCCTTGCCAAACAAAAAGGCCCTTTTCAAAGTTGCTCAGATCTTTATTCCTGGCCATTTCTCCTGCATCCAACATGTTGATTACAAGAACTAATTGTTTGTTTACCATCTAATCTACCCAAACCTTAATATGTGGCCTTGTGAGGAGATGATCAACGATATTCGCTTCACCTGTGACGGGTCATTATGTTTTGGCTCATCAGTGTATATTTAAACACGATCATTAGTACTCACATGTACTCATACTTTTTGTTTTACTTAGTTACACCACATGACATTTTTAGTGATTAAATTGGTGAAAAATGGTATGAAACCAACATAAAAGTACAAGATTTTTTTAGTCATTTTTGTTGTATTGTTGCAGCAGCCTTATCTGTTAAAAATGACTACTGGCCTGAAAACATGTCTGGTTTTATAATTCATTATCATGATCTCATGTGCATACAGAATGTGCAGTGGATGAAAATCTGCGACCCCATCCATAATGCCCACTTGCACATTGTGACAGTTGTCTCTCTTTCGCTCTGGTGCAGACGACCCTAGTTAATAGCTACGTTTACATGGACGCCTTTCATTTCAATCAGAATGAAATTATGCCGATTGATGAATCCGAACATAGTGTTTACATGGCCTCTAATGTTGGCATCTAATATTCTCTGGAGAATATTAGATTGACACGACAGTCATTTATAATACTATATTCAACAACAACAACAGCTCGTTCTGTGCGTCATTACACAATTTCTACATCAATGCACATGCGCAGAATGTTCCAGTTTCGGTTTTCAATCTGATCAAGTGTTTACATGTCCTATCGAACGGATTAGAAAACCACCCCTTACAATCCGAATGAAATTTCAGTCGGATTTGACCAATTCATTCTGACTGACATCGTTACAGGTGACTTTTTTTATTCCGACTGTATTACTAGTCCGATTACAATCGGATTAATAAGGTCCATGTTAACGCAGCTGTAGAGTTTACTACTTTAGTCACCATGTGGCTCCATTCTCGCTGAAGTACAGATTCAAATTCAAGGATGAGGTGATGACAGCTAACTTAAGTATGACATGATTCAGTGCTAACTCTCTCAACATGGCTGCTATCTCCAATTGTAAAACTGTCGACGAGATAGCTCATAATTTCATGGGAAACTTGAACTTCAAAATAGTTAGTGATTCTCTGCTCACTCCCAAGATCCCTATGAGGATTGAACCCGGGCCGTGGTCCAGTGCGGCCTGCCCTCTAATGATATATATGTGGTCTTCCTGCAATTAATTCAGAACATATGGCATGAGGTCAACGCTGCTATGGAGCAATAGGAACTGAGCCCATATATGCTGAGTGCATGTATAGATTTATTCATTGACTTTCTTAATTGTGTTTCACATGAAACAAGGTTCCTCTTTAATCAGAGAGTGAGAGTTACGTATTGCCAGTTAAATGTTTGCCAGTTAAAACTTTTTTTTTTTAATTTATTAAAATTAATTATTAAATAACTAAGTGATTTATTTAACCCATTTTTGGGGGAAATTATTGAAACTCAAATTCCAGTATTTGTTTGAGGCATTTTTCCATGGTAGAGGTAAATATAGTTCTCCCATAGGTTTCCCCATGTTCTTCACAATTTATGATCTTCTCTATGAACTCAATCCTCCCACACTCCGTCTATGGGCTTTTTTTTTTTTTTTTTTTCAGCAGCTATGAATGTCGATTGTAACCTATATGCTTTTATGTCTAGAATATGAGGTCAAGTATGGCTGAGGTATGCAGGGTTGTAGACTTCAACCCTCCATCTGGGCCGTGGTGTATCCTGATTAAGGAGTGAGGGGTCTTAAGGAGAGAGGCTGAAAATGCCTCAAACCTCCTCTCTGGCCATCACACATGAACGCTCACACCCCTCACAAAAAAGATTACGATATCCAGCGAGTGTTAGACCACACAGGGGTCACACAAACCTACCCTTCGTCGGTGGGACGCTTGATGAAAACTCCCCCTGACAGGCACATCAATAATCTAAACTTCCAACGCCCTGCCTTCACTCCAGATCTGCTCAAACTCTCCCCTGCACCAGAGTCAAGGAGAGGGAGAGGGAGGGAGGAGAAACTACCATGAAAAATAAACGACAAATCCCAAAGGGCAGACTGCAATAAATGTCAGTCTGCATCAGGGGGAGCAGGTTTGTGGAGCGAGCAACTAGCATCGGAGCGCAGGAACGTCACGGCGAGGACAGGCTTCTTTCTCTTCCCCTCCCTGCCCTCGTCTCTGACTAACCTCGATAAGGACGGACAGGCCGGACACCCGTTCTCACACGGCATCATGTGCAACCCACTCCTGATCTATATCACAGGAAGTTCTATTGCTGACTGGGACCCTGAATCGACTTCACACTGTACACGTTCCCATATGTCAGATTAATGTAACTTGCTGTTACAGGTCTCTTTAAGGCAAGTCAGTTCAGTTGGCTGCCATTTTGTTAACACCTGTAGGCAGTTATTTTCTAAGTGGGGTGTTGTACAAGTACAAGTCCTATCTATTTGAATAGGCAAATTCCAAAACTATCAAGATTGAGTTTTTAATAACACATTTCAGATTAGCAATACAATCTAACAGCCAACACACTCTCATGACAATCTGTAACAATTTTATGTTTTGGTGAATTGATGGAAAACTCTTTATTTTAGGGTCTTTTAACTAGTTACTTATTATCATCATACATATTACTAGAATATTGGCTGTTTATTAGTAATTATTAAGCACATATTGATGCCTTATTCTGCATGACCTTATTCTACATTCTTAATCCTACCCAATACCTAAACTTAACAACTAACTTATTAACTATTAATAAGCAGTAAATTAGGAATTTATTGAAGGAAAAGTCGTAGTTAATAGTGAATACATGTTCCCTATACTAAAGTGTTACCAAAATTGGTTTAAATTCACCAAAATTCACCAATTCACTAAAATATAAAAGTTTTTTCATGATATTGGGTTAAAACAAAATCTTTCCTAAAGGCAATTGGTGCTTTATATGAATATTCTGGGTTTGATAAAAGTTAAGCTCAATCGACAACATTTGTTACTTTTTTGGTTTCATATAATTCTATCCAAAAAATGGATATAAAAATGACAAGAAATGCAAAGTTCTGTCATGAAACTCTAGATGGCGCAGGCTAATGGGTCCTTAACTCAATCCACGTGCAATAACATTATTCTCTATAGGGCACAGCTGATTGGTTCCTGCTGAACCAGTAGCCAGTGAGCCTGCTGTTCACCCTTCATACACTTGGTCAGCATTTGCTGTAACAGTTGCATCGTGTTTTCAGAAACCCTCCAGCTTCCCCAGCTCCACCTGTATAGATCTGCCACGGGTAATTCATGTACGCTATATTGTACAGCAGCAGCATGTCTTACTTGCTCACAGCAGCGTGTCATCTATGTATTGGCAGTAGCAAGTCCCGTACTTGCTCTGAAGCAGAAGCAATAACCTACAGCAGCAGCGTAGCAGATCTATTCTGTCAAGACCAAGCATATCAACATCGTCATATCCATTACCTTGCCAAACTAATATACTGATAAAATAATAGCATCATAAATTGAGCTTCTTTCGCTTAAATCATGCTAAAAACAATTTTTTTCTAGAGTAAACAAACCAACACTTTCATGGCAATGTGTAACAATTTTATGATTTGGCAAATTCGTATGATCTGCTTATGCCCCACTTAGGTTTGGGTTTAGGGCTAGACCTTTGTGTTTAGTTTTTTAAAACATCTTTACTACTCAAATAATACTCAAGGATTTAACAGAAAGGCAAAAAAAAAAAATAATTAACAAAAATGAATGTAAATGATTTATAAAATTATTAGCTTCACATTTCTGCTTATATTTTAGATTTTTTTGACAAGTCAATAACTCTTTTTGCAGTATCATCAACATTATGCTACAAATGCTGTCGATTAAGTTTAAAGGGTTAGTTCACCCAAAAATGAAAATTCTGTCATTAATTACTCACCCTCATGTCGTTTCACACTAGCAAGACCTTCGTTCATCTTCGGAACACAAATTAAGATATTTTTCATAAAATCCGATGGCTCATAGAGGCCTGCATCGGCAGCAAGATAATTAACACTTTCAGATGCCCAGAAAGCTATTCTCATCGCTTCATAACATTAAGGTTGAACCACTGTAGTCACATGAACTGTTTTAAATATGTCTTTAGTAGCTTTCTGGGCATTGAAAGTGTTAATTGTCTTGCTGGCAATGCAGGCCTCACTGAGCCATCGGATTTTATGAAAAATATCTTAATTTGTGTTCCGAAGATGAACGAAGGTCTTAAGGGTGTGGAACGACATGAGGGTGAGTAATTAATGACAGAATTTTCATTTTTGGGTGAACTAAACCTTTAACTTGTATTGAACCCACAATTATTTATTTTTTATTTTTTGAGAGGCAAGACTTACATTCCTACAGTGGTTTTGTTGAGCATTAAAATGACTCCAATTTCTATGACCCTTCTCCTCCCCCTTATACTGTCCCTGCAATGACTCATATAGCTGTCATGCTTTTAATAGGTGTAGGGACATTGCTGTCAAAATTATGCACCAATGGGCTTCAGAGGAACACATTGTGTTGAAAGTCTCTTTAACTTGTTGAAAACAAGGTGTAACACATTGCCGTAATGATTCAGCAGACGCATACAGTACATAACCGATGTAGCTGAATGTAAATTAAAACAAGATCTCCTTCGGCTCACAGCATTGATCCATATCTGTCACAACGGACTGTTTTGTTCTGAACACTGTTTCAATTATTCTAATTGCGGCTCAATTCCCATGTCATTATGGTAGTATGAGTCTTTGCGTTATGATGCAGAGAGAGATTGTGTGAGAAATGGAGATGGGGGCGTGCGTGCGTTAAAAACACATTTGTAGCTAATGGAAGACTAGCGGGCCCGTGCACTCCATAGCTGAGAACGATGCCTGTTGTCATGGCAGCGACATCTCACTTGTTTCCGTGGGAACAGCGATCCAAATCCTCTCTGACTGAATCCTGTCGATGCCTGACTTTGCCCTCCGGCAAGAAGAAGAGAGAGAGAAAGACAGACAGAGTAAAGGAAGAAAGACAGGGGGGAAATGCAGAAGAAAGCCGGTTTTCCCCCTCCAGGTCTGTGAGTGACCTGGAAAAGGCCCGTCCTGTGTTTATGCCTCCTGCTATATTGATGCATTTCCGCTGCGCTCTTTTCCCATGTGCTGCGTTTGAAGCATCGGTAATTACGCAGCCCTCTGAGCCAAATGCAGTCGGACGTCACAAATCTGAGCTCTCCATGAGCTTGTATCCATATTAACCAGACAACAAGCTCTCCTGGACCGGACTAGCGAGTGCCATTTTGGTTCAAGTCCAGACAAAGCAGCATTACAGAAGGTTGCAGATTCATTAAAACATACATCTACAACCTTTTATCTCACTAATCAGTCCGTCACCCATTAAAATAATTAGTATCTTCCGCAGGAGCCTGTGGAAAGACATAGGCCACTGATCTGCATAAAGACACATTCAGATTAAAGAAAACTGCTCCATTGCACTAATTAATTAGGCAAGTTGAGAAGATTAAAAATCATGTTAAGATTCCCTTTTCAAGCCTTCCTGCCCTTTCACTGGAATCGGACTGCTGACTGTGGTGGAGGTAACAGGTCTGAAACCACAGCCCAACAGGCCCGTTGAGACAGGGTTTTGACAGAGAGACTGAAATATGGATGAGCTGTGGGCACAAGTCATTTCCACACAACACAACAGCACATTGTGTCCTGGTAAACTAAGCGTACCGGCTTAACGTTTTGGCTTAAATACGATTTTGTTAGGATTCGTTTTCTAAATTGTGTCTGATAACAAACTTGTTAATATAAGGATGCTGGGAACACTT
The DNA here is from genome assembly GCF_019924925.1 of Ctenopharyngodon idella. Taxonomy (NCBI): domain Eukaryota; kingdom Metazoa; phylum Chordata; class Actinopteri; order Cypriniformes; family Xenocyprididae; genus Ctenopharyngodon; species Ctenopharyngodon idella. The sequence goes on from NC_067238.1 coordinate 22,438,377, forward strand.
TAAAATAAAGTTCAATTTGTTACTTTTACTAAATTTCTCAATGCTTTCAATTTATATATAGATATATTTATTTATTTAAAGCTGCAATATGTAAGACTTTTGCCGTAAAATATCCAAAAACCACTAGGCCAGTGTTATATATTTTCAGTTGAGTACTTACAATATCCCAAATGTTTCCAACTATTTGTAAATCATGAGAAAATTGCTGTTTTAACCAAGGATCCTGGACGTGTGAGGGAGTCAATGGCGTCATATCCGCGTTAACCTCGGTTTCCGGTTTTATTTTGTAGAAACCATGGAAACACCAAAGACACTTTAATATATTACATGTTTTATTAGACAAGGGAACATCTGTTTTATATTTATAGACAGAAAACTAATCATTGTTATATAGCTCAGCACGTTTAGTCTTATTGTTTAAATCTAATTTTCTTGATTTTTTTTTTTTTTTTTTTTTTTTTTGCGAGTACCATGCTTTACCATGCTTTTACAGAGAAAAACACTATTTTGTCAAGTAGCTAACATAGCATAATCAGATGCAGCTTTATTTTTAGTAACAGTAATACAGAATTTTCTCCATCATACAATATGTTTTAAAATTAATTGCATGCCATTTATCAACACAGCCCATCCAGCATTTAATATGATATTCTAAAATCAATCTAGCTTACTCTAGTGTGCAACAAGTGTCTCACAGCAGCCACCAAGCACAGAGTAATGTTATAACATCATTTTCAACACACTCAAATGTATCTAATATGATGAACAGAGCTGCGTTACCTCATACTCATGACTGGAAAAAGCGGAAGCAGCGCGGCGACTGCGGCATAATAAATGTTAATAATCTCATCCATGAACATGATTTCTGCTCGAGTCCCATCCAGGTTCTTTTCCACCGGCTGTGAGGTGAAGACCACGTCCCAAGATTCCTCGCTCAAACATCAAGCTACGCCTTTGTTTTGAATAGGCGACCTCTAGCGGACGAAAAACTACATATTGCACCTTTAAATGTAAAGTAAATAAATAAAAATATGTATTTAAAAAATATTTAATAAGATATATTTAAATTAGTGCTGTCAAGAGATTAAAAATTTAAATCTAATTAATTACATAATGTGCTGTTTAATTAATCTCAGTAATCACTAATTAATCGCACATCAAGTTTGGCTGAGAAATTACCCCCAAATGATAATTTAAAGTTATTATTGTGTTAAATGGGAAAAACATCAAATAAATTAATTGCACAAACTTTTAGACTACAACAGCCATGATTTGTTTTCAGAAGCTGTATCTGAATTTATATTTATATATATTTACAGACCATAAATAAATACATAAATGAGAATTTATAATTTAGAAGCATTTTGAAATATATATATATATATATATATATATATATATATATATATATTATATACAGTGTATATATAGTAATCACACTCATCTAATATGATTCGATTTCTCAAAGGATGCTGAAAAACAGAAGGAATTTAAAAAAAAAATTTAACTGTGAGGAAAAACACAGCTGTGTTCGATTCAGGCTGGATTAAAAACACAAAGTATGTCTGTGAAACATGATTATACCCATCCTCCGCAGTGAAAACTAGTCCTGTATGAATAGGGCTTTAGTGTAATATGCAATGGCTAATAGTTCCTTTAGAATGAAATATCACAAATCATCTTCTACGGTAATAACTGCATTAATACTCAGTCTGAGACTGAGAGGAAGAGTGAGTGAGTGTGAGTATGTGTGTGAAAGAAAGAGGGAGAGATGGATGCGTATCTTGTCATCTTCCCTCAGGGAAAGAAAGGTGCCAGACACCTCATGCCCACAACTCAAAGTAACCCCCTTTACACTTTCACTGCTTTGTGTGTGTGTGTGTACTAATGTGTTTCTGTGTATTTGTGCGTGAGGGCATCGTGGGGTCTGCTGATTGGATGGTTTGTCTGTGCAGCAACAGACAGAGAGGTTCTTTCAGTATGGTGCAGATTGGTTGAGATGGAGTGGGTTAGAGACAGGCATGTTATTCTCCTAGCATGCCTTTCCTCGATCCTGCTTTTTTTTTCTGGTTCTTTTTCTCTTTTCTGTTCTCTCTCTCTTTTATCCGATGCCTCTGTGTCATACAATCACCGTGTTTCTCTGTGCCATCACAGTGTTCCTCAGAAGCTCATTGTGTTGTCTTGGGTTTTGTTTGTGCATGTAGGCTTTGTATGTGTCTCTCTACAAGTATGTCTGTGTAATATGTACAGAGTATGTGTGTGCGGTTGCATTACTGAACATGTGTTTGCCCGTCTACATAAGATAGCATTTCCTACACATTCAAAAAATCAATCACCGGTGAAAATCGCATTGACATTAATCTGCGCCAAATAGTAGCAAACAATATATTAAAATCAATCTGTATCCAATGTAGTAAAATGAATCAGCAGTGAACATTATAATGGCATGAATCATTACTGATCAGTATATTAAAATGAATATACACCACATATTGTACTGAAATTAATCAGTACTGAACATTGTTAAAATAATTGTACACCAAATATTGTTTAGAAATGAATCAATACTGAACAATACATTAAAATGAATGTACACCAGATATTGTACTAAAATTACTATTAAAAATAGAAAGTAAAGTTTATTAGGGCAAACTTTTATGCTGGCTTGACAAAGCCTTGTCTGAAAGTTTTATAAGCTTCCTAGCATAATTTATCATGTTATTATCAGTTTTGTAGCATTTTTAAATACATTGCTAGAATGAATTAGCATGTTGCAAGCATTTTCAACATGTTACTAGCATGAATTAGCATGTTACTAGCATACCAAAACGCTAACATGTTGCTAGCATGTTGCTAGCATAAATTAGCACATTGTTAACATGATTTAGCATGTTGCTAGCATGTTTTAGCACATTGCTAACATTAATTAGCATGTGTTTGCATTTTTTTTTATTTGTCAAGCCAACATAATGAATACACCAATTGTACTGAAATGAATCAGTATTTTACACTGCACTGAAATCAATTCGTACCTACCACTGTGCTGAAATTAAGCAGTACAAAGCTTGTTTGAAATGAATCGGTAGTGAACACTTTAACAAAATCTGTCAGTAGTGAACATTGTACTGAAATTTCACTGTACCAAACATTGTAATGAAATTACTGAACACTGACATGTCTTACAGTTTTCTGACAAATGGGAAATGCTGAAAAAAAGTTTTTTTGATAATAGTAGCAATTTACTAGTGTGTATTTGTAAATGTGGTTTCTGAAACCTAAAGCTTTCAGTGTCAGTTATGTCAACATTCATGTGGGTGAGATTCAACTACAGAAGTAAGATTTTCTCACACACAAATTTTCCATTGTTTCCCACCATAAACACTAGTTCTCATCTCACAACCCCCTCGTTCAGCAGACCACAGAGGATAAATTAGATGACTCTGGGGGAACTACAGCAAACATGTTGAGATTGAACCTCTAAATTATGTTTATTCTGAGGTCCAATGCTGTTTCTAACTCTTCTGCACAGTGGGGAAAGCTGGCTCTTCAGATTTTTAGTTGAAGATCTCCTGCTGTGACCAGAAGTAAGATGAAAGTTCCTCTTAGAAAGGTGTTGTTTTCAGGAGACCATAATGAATAAGCTTAAGGGAGTTTCCAACAGAAAAACTCAGGATATTCACAAGAATTGTGTGGGTTATTTTGTTTAAACTGACTGTATCTATATGGTAAACCTTGTTTTGCAAAACTCTCAAGTGATTTGCATTTGCTGCTACCAAAGTTAGGACTTTTAGTGTAATGTTGCTGCAGGACTCCAAATAAACACACCTTATGAATGTTGCCTGAAAATATCAAAGAATTAAAGTTTTTTTTCTTTTTTTTTTTTCTTTGATAAATCTATTGTAGGAGACCTCCAAAACAAAATTACGAACCTTTAAAATAGCATAATAGGGGCACTTTAAAATAATGATAAAAATCCTAAAAGTACTGTCCTTTTCTGAAGATGGATGCTTGTCTAACCCTGATTAGAATTCTTTTGTTCATTTATGTGACTACAGTCATCCATATAATGTCCAAGTGGAGGCCACTGAGCTCTAGTCAACTGTGGAAGAACACGGTCACCCCTCCTGAGGCCCTCAGTCCTGGTCAGGGTCTTATGGCAAGCACAATGGCAGCTTGAGGTGTTTGATTGATGGGTGAGAACGACAGAATGAGTGGAATTGGCTCTGTTCCTGATGGTGGGGTCAACCATAAACACACACAACAAACTGAGCACTTGCCTACAGTGAATTGCTTTTTCATCAAAGTCACAGTGACCTTATGTTTTATGGTGAAGGGTTAATGTTATTTATTACCGCATATCCCTTAAGTGGTTAATGCAGTGTATTTCCATAATTTCTTATGGGAAAGCTCTTATCTTTCATTGCACTCTAAGGCCCTGTATTTTGCCGGGTGGTAAGCTCTAAAGCATTAGCAATTAGCTCCCTCTCTTTACCGATGTCCAGTGGCCAGTTAATCTTCCACTGTTTATTCATGCAGTCTGTCCATCGCCTGATTATAGACTTTACCTTTTAACTGTGGCAGGATGAGCAGATTGAGACGGATTACAGACAGCAGAATTAATAGTCATTTATGAGCTCTGCCCTCTCTTGTTGAAACCTTTTAGCGTAAGCTGAGTGGCGTTGGACGACACTGTGCTTCTACCTGCGCAAGATTATTTCGTATGATTTTTATTGTGATTTTTTCTAATTGATATCATCTGCATTTCAGTTAACATTAGCAATGCTAGTATTGATTTTTACAATTTAGGGATTAATTCATGGATACATTTTATTTTGTTTTTATATTTTACTTTTAGTTTTAATAATTATAGTTAGGGAATCAACAGTATATGAATGCTTGTCACCATGATGGTAACTCTCCAAAAAAACCCACATTAACAGAAACCCTTCTAAATTAGCATAACAAAACATTAATCACTACTAAATCTCCCATTTAACATTAATATTGCACACACACACACACACACACACACACAAAATGTTATATAACACTTAATTTTAACATTTACTCTCCCTTTCGAGTGCCATGGGCAAAGCATTCTGGGTAATAGAAATCACAGCCCAGTTTCAGTTAAACTTACGTTTGTCTAAATTAAAAGAATTTAGTTCATAAAACTCAAAACAATGAAACAGTTCAGTTTACTTAAAATATATCGGTTCTATAAACTCGAAAGAAAAAAAGTACTATACTCATAATAGTTAATTTGACTGAACGAATTTAAGTTTGTCCTACTCAAACCAATGAACTATTTTGAGTGTTAGATTTTACAGTGTATAAGTAACTTGCAAAATAACTAACAACAAAACAACTCTCAAGAGTATTAGTAGACTGTCTGCTTATTATCTGCTGACACTTTATTTTGATGGTCCTACAACAGATATTCAACTGACTGTTAGAAACTTTGCAGCTACATGTCAAATTAAATTACACCTAACCCTAACTTAAGAGTCTACTAATACTCTAATGAGAGTAAGTTGACATGTAGTGTACTTATAGTTTGTAGAATGTCTAAGTGGACCATCGAAATAAAGCGTAATTTTTTTTTTTTTTCTTAGTTTGATTTTGTGTGTGTGAACTGTTCTTCTTAATTTCTTTAGTTTTAGGCTTGTATTACCCATTTTTTTTATTTCAGTTTACAAATGTTTTTAAATTAGCAGATTTTATCTTAGTTTTGATTTATAGTTTATATATATAATACAATAATCCTATGTGCATGACTAACAGCTGGATCTTGTGAATATGGTGTTGTGAATTATGATGAAAAAAGGCATACTCATTCTCTGACTGGGTTATGTGTGTGCGCATGAGTATATGCATTCATGTCCACTAAATATGTATGCAAACATGCCTTTCAAACATGAAAAGGCAGGAAGAGAAGGAAAAAGAGAGAAAGAGGGGAGTCAGAGATCAGATATTGTCAGTCATGCGGGTTGTATGTCAGATGTAGCCATTCATGCTAGATTAGACACATTACTCCCCACAGTGGATTTGCTTTGCCGTGCCGATGTACACACAGACTTCTTTCCGCATGTTTAAATCTACTGTCTGCATTGCTGTATTCATCGCTCAGACCCTTAATACTGGGGCAGTACCATGGTGCACTGACTGTATCAGATGGGTATTTATGTGGTACTCGAAAGTTACTTTTTTGTTAGTGCAAAGCATCCGTTAGAGGCAAAGGTACGTTTTTCTCTTTTAATTTTTTTTCATCATTTACTCATGATCATGTCGTTCCAAACCTGCATGGCTTTCTTCTTTAGAACACAGAAGAAGATATTTAGCAAAATGTTCATGCTGCTCTTGTCCATATATGATCATGGCCAAACTTGGCATGTCAAAATGACATCATTGGTTCTTACATGTCTTGAAGCCAAACATGACTCTGGGTTGAGTAAAATAACATTATTTCAACATATATACACCATGATCTGTCTGAATACTAATTTGATTTTAATTTTCCAATGCATTTCAATTTCCCCAATATATAATTGGGTCAGTGTGGTTGTGTTTTCGAGTGTGGATCTCACCCTGGCTGCTCCTCAGGAAACTGTTGAGGTCTAGTTCCTCAACACTAATAGCAATAGCCAGCAGCCTCCAGGCTGGGCTGCACTTCTGCAACCCGACAGTTCCCTCATCCTTAAATACCGTCAAAACCAATGAGGCATTTCACAACCATTATTTTTCTCTCCCTGTGTCCTCCTATCTCTCTATTTATGGATGGTCAAGTAACTTCAGTCGGTTCAGGTGGTGTCATTATGTGTGTGCATGAGAGAGAGAGAGTTTAAAAAAAAAATTGGTTGGATAAAACTAGAATCAGAACAAATTGGGTTTCATGAGAGGTTATTGATGCAGATATAGACATTTTAAATCAATGTTTACAAAGAAGATAGTTGAGAAATGGTGTGATTGGCCCTTCTTATGAATTGTAGGAGGGATTACTTTAGTGTTAGAGGAGACCGGGGCTTGTTGTCATATGTGGAAATTGTTCAAAGGCTGAACTGTGTTTTCTGGACAATGGTGTTTTTTCCCTAATGGTTAATACATTTTATATGCATATATGGGGGCATGTTGTCACAAAAGATCCAGGGGGTTAAATGAGCTTTTCTTTAAACTTTTAAGTGTATCTTTATACACCAATGTTCAAGAGTCAGAAAGACTTTTTTTTTAAAAAAAGAAATTAATATTTTTATTTAGCAATGATGCATTTAATTGATCAAAAGTGACAGTAAAGTCATTTATAATGTTTTAAATTATAATTTGTATAATGTTACAAAGAATCTTCAAAAAAAAAAAATAAATAAATAAGCAGCACTGTATTCAACATTGATAATTATAAGAAATGTTTCTTGAGCAGCAAATCAGAATATTAGAATTATTTCTGAAGGATCATGTGACACTAAAGACTGGAGTAATGATGCTGAAAATTCAGCTTTGACATCACATGAATACATTTTAAAATATATGAAAATAGAGAACAGTCATCGTAAATTGTAATAATATTTCACAATAGTACCATTTTTACTGTATTTTTGATAAAATATATGGTGACCATAAGAGACTTCTTTCAAAAAACATTTAAAAAGTTTTATGGACCCCAAACTTGGAAGTGTGTGTATATTCATTGTTTTTTTTTTTTTTTTTTTTTTTTTAAATGTTATCTTAAAAAATGACAAAAACAGCAAAATAAATGGTTTGAATGAATCATTTGTCCAGTATTACACGCAAGTAAGTAATTCCATTGAGTCATTTTTTTTCTCCCAGGGCTCAGTGACATTGACTCTAGAGATGCTAAATAACAACTGACTCATGAATTTACAATGATATTACGTCCTTGTCCACATCCCTGTCTGCATACTCAACAGCAGTGGATCTCAGTTGTGCAATACTGACTAACTATTCCCTCCAGTGTAGTTTAGCACTAACTCTGTCTACTCTGTCCAATTTACTGGGTTTCCATGAATTATAACAACAGAATGTCCTCTAATATGGGATTTGGGGAAAAATAGAACAGTATCAGGCTTTGCTGTTATTGATTTTCTCTGTTTTCTCTTGGCAGGTAAATACAGCAAAATCCTATTGTTTAGGTCTCAAATCTTTCTGCAACAAGAGCGTTAGGTAATCTCTTGGATGTTCGTGTCATTGCTAATTGCACAAATCTCAACATAGTTGAGATTAACCTGATTTTTGATGTTGTTGTTGAGAAGTTGGTCTCGGGTAAAGATTTGACCCCAGGCAACTGGGCTGGATATCTGAGCAGGATTTCTCTGAATTAGTCATTAATCTGATATTCTGGCCGCTGCTGCTCAGCCATCACAACCATGAATCTTTCATCTGCGTCTGCAGGAATCTTTGCTCACATCCTGCAAAGAGGAAAGTGTGTTTTTGTGGATATGAGGGGTTTTGCTGCAAGTTTAACAACAGGCCCTGAAAAGTACAGTGACTGCATCAGGTGTTCATACCATATGGTATCATAACTAGTTACGTGGTACTCCAAGGCACTTCATGGAATACCATGTTACACTATTAAAGATAAAATGCGATTGCTATTTTAATGTGTTATCTTTTATAGTACTAAATGATTACCATACTCATGTAAAATGTTATTTTACTTTAAAGAAAATCATGGTACTACCATTTCCAAAAAACAAAAACAAAAAACATGGTATTACCATGGCACTTTGATATATTATGTTGCTGAATGAATGGTAGGTATGGTATTTACATGGTATTTAAAGGGTTAGTTCACCCAAAAATGAAATTTCTGTCATTAAGTACTCACCCTTATGTCGTTCCAAACATGTAAGACCTTCGTTCATCTTCGGAACACAAATTAAGATATTTTTGATGAAATCCAAGAGGTTTTTTTCATCCCCAATAGAAAGCAACATAATTACTGCCAGAAAAGTACTAAAGACATACTAAAGTTGTAGTCAACATGACAACAGTGGTTCAACCTTAATGTTATGAAGCGACGAGAATACTTTTTGTGCGCAAAAACAAACTTTATTCAGCAATTTCTTCTCTACCCGCAGTTCAGCGCTTCCGTGTTTATGTCCGAATGCCGGCTCATTATTGGCCGGCTTTTCTTGACCCTGAATGATGGTAATTACGTTGCTTTCTATTGGGGATTAAAAAAACTTCTCGAATTTCATCAAAAATATCTTAATTTGTGTTCCGAAGATGAACGAAGGTCTTATGGGTTCGGAACGACATGAGGGTGAGTACTTAATGACAGAAATTTCATTCTTGGGTGAACTAACCCTTTAAAAGTACACTCTAAAAATGCTGGGTTGTTTCAGCCCATGTTTGGGTCAAATATGGACAAATCCAACTGTTGGTTTAAATTTTTTATTTACATTTTTAAACCCAACTGTTGGATATTTGACCAAAACATAGGTTGAAACAACCCAGCATTTTTTTTTAGAGTGTACTTTGAAGAAAAAAATCGTTCTGTCATGTCCAAGCAACATGGTATTACTATGGAATGATATCCAAAAAATGGTAATATGATGTTGTTAACATAGTGTTTGTAGAGGCGTGTTATTTTGATCTAACACAGCAGGCTTTTGATAAGAATCTCAGATCAAAGATTCAGGATTTGGATGGGGATGTGAACTAATCCAAGAAATGTTTTGAATTTCAATATTTTGATTTCAAAAGTGCTAAAAAAGAAGGCTAAACATAGCTGAAGATACTTTGCATAGTCCTCCAGCAGTGGCTGGTCGTTGGATCATCTGTAGACGCAGTCTAGCTTCCATGGCGTGATATGCAAATTTTGCTCCTTTACAACAGCAACAGTTGAGGAACGTAAACACTGACGTGTGTATAAATAAATCTAAAGTGGCATTTGTCACGTCAAGCCTCAACATCACTTGACAACAAGCCTTTTTCGGCGACATACCGATTTGATGGAGCTTGTTTTTCCAGTTGAGAGACCAAATGTAGATACAAGGTTAGGGAAATTGAATTTGTTGCCTGGTTTCTCTGTCTGTCTCAGATAGCTCCTGTGTTGTTTGGCAACATCAGATGAGTTTTATGAATTGTTCAGATACCCAAAAATCACTCTGAGGTAGGGAGATATTTATAGTTGCTGTAGACTTATATAACACCTATCACTTATATTGGCATCACGGAAAAAACAAAGGGAATGTGAATTTTTAGCTCACCAGATATAGACCTGTCACACTCAAAATCTCATGCATGCAAATGTCATACTCTGCTGTCACCCTGTGCGGCGTCACATCCCTTCCTTTCGTACCAGGATACACACACACACACACGTGCGCGCACACAAACATGCATTGTGTCGGGATGTTCCAGGATGTTCTCTGACCTTACCCTTCCTTTATCCCTCCACCTTCTCTCCATCCATCCCTCCTTTTTTTGCCGTTCTTATCAGAGAGCTCTTTGTCCCTGTCAGATAGAGAGGAGACAGGCCATCTCTCAGTCTCTCTCTCTCTCTGTTTCTCCTGCCTTCTTCCTCTCCATTTGACTTGTGCCAAAGTAAGGGCACCGCCAGCCACTTTCTGTCTGAGTGCTGTGTGGCATTTCAGGACACACTTGTAATTTTTTGTCAAACTCTAAGCCAGAAATGGGCCGTTCTCTGCAGGGTACAAATGTATTTAAGGTTGTAAACGTTCTCTCTCTCCCTTCTATCTTGATCTGGAAACATGCTTGCTCACTGATTGAACCGGATCTTCGATTAATCCTGTTCCAAAGATGAGATCACTTCAACTGTGTGGTCAGTTCACAGAGTTAGGAACCATATGCACTAATGAATGAAGACGGCGGGTCACTACCCCACCAGACGGTCTCATTCCTTCCATATCGCTAACCTCTGCAAGCCTTCACTGAAGTCAAGATCAATTACAATTGACGTTTCTCTTCTCTATAATCAATAACTGTCTGTTAGTTCCTGTAATGCCTATTTTGAGATATTGATGATTGTTTACTAACATAGATGTAGAGAAATGTGTAGAATGGATACCACAAAACCAGTCATGAATGTCTGGGTCATATTTCTTTCTAAAATTAAGTAAAAAAAATATATATATATATTTTGCATAAAGAAAGTTTACCAGACTGTGATTGGTGGAATTAGTGTAAATAGTCTTTGCCAACAAGTGCTATTTGCACTTAGTGTAAATAGACACTATACTTTTTTCTTTTCTTTTCTTTTCTTTTCTTTTCTTTTCTTTTCTTTTCTTTTCTTTTCAAAAAAGGTGGTAATAAGGATGTTTTTTGCATGTTTATAAAATTTGTCATTACAAAATAATAATTAATGTAAATAATAATACTGTAATAATACACAATAATATTGTAATACTGTAAAAAATACACAATTTTTGCACGACAATAATGATTATTTTGAATAATGGTTATAAGATTTTTTTTTAATTATGGTAATGGAAAAATATATTTTTTTGCATTATCTATTATTCTTTCTGTAATAATACAGTAAAAAATGCATGACAATAATGATGTTTTTTTGCATTATGGTATGGGGCAATGAGATTTTTTTTTTTTTCTTTATGTGTTACGGTAATGATAATGAGATTTTTTTTTTTTCCTGTTTTTTCCCCCATAACTATATATATATATATATATATATATATATATATGTCATGGGGGAAAACACACACACACACACACACACACACACACACACATTATATATATATATATATATATATATATATATGTGTGTGTGTGTGTGTGTATACATATGTGTATATATTATTACTGTAATGCAAAAAACTCATTATTATTACTAATTTTTATTATTATTAATAAAAGAAAATTTTATTTACCGTGATGCAAAAATATATTATTTTCATTACCCAAATTAAAAAAATAATAATTTTATCATAACCATTGTACAAAATAATCATTATTGTCATGCAAAAATGTATATTTTTACAGCATTATTACTGTAATGCAAATTTTGTAATTAATAAAAAATATATATATTTCCTAAATGTCAGTTAGTATGTCTTATGCTTAATTGTCATGAAAATAATGTCACAATGCAAAACTCTTAAATGTAAGCTGGGCATGAAAGTATATATATATATAAATGAAATGAGGTATTACATTAGCATTCGAGATCACAACAAACCACATTTCCCATCCTGTCATGATGCCAGCTTATGCACATTCATTTTTATTGGCATTGCCCCTCCTGTGCTTGTAGTCCTACTTTATCTTCGGTTGTCGCTGAACTGCCCAGCAGACCTCATCTAGTCAATCTAATCGCAGTGTTTCCGTTTTTCTGTATGTGTGTGTGTGTGTGTGTGTATGTGCGTGCTGAGACTGGAATTAACCCAGGACATTCAATCAGACTCCAATCCCGCTCAGCTCTTTTCTGTGGGGCAGAAGCTTGCCATTGACCTGTATAGCACTGGTCAGTGTGTGTGTTTCTGGGTGACAGAAGGATTAGAAGGGGCTTTTTGCCTCGTCCACTCCCTGAGGACAGTGTGAAGTAGATAGAGATGCCACATGACCAGTGATGTCTGTCCCCAAAACTGGCAAACAGGCACTCGACCAGACAGATGATGATATGGCCTGACAAAAAGAAAAAAGTTTAGAGGTGATGTTGCTAAAATATCAATTTTTCAGCATTTAATTACAATATTTCATTCAATAATTGATCATTATTTGTCAATTTTGTATCATTATATCATTTTTGTTATCATTTACTTACCCTCTTGTCATTCCAAACCTGTAAGGACCCCCTTTGACTTTCATTGAATGGACAAAGAAAGTGAAAAATATCTTATTTTGGGTTTCACAGAAGAAAGTAAGTCATATGGGTGTGGCGCAACATAAGGGTAAGTAAACGATAATAGAATCTTGATTTTTGGTTGAACTATTCATTTTAGTCTCCTGAGCCATCTGAAATTTACTTTGGTAATAGATCATCTAATGTAATAGATCATCACTTTGTGTTTCTCTATTCTGCTGAGTTTGTGACCTGTAGCTTTGATGGCTCTGTTGAGTGGTGCTGGGCTTTGGCAGCATGGGTATGATATAGTGAAGACATTGTGGGAGTATATATGGGATTTTTAAGAGAAATTGATTTAGTCAGCCATGCCTGCAAAAAGATGGCTGAATAAACTGCCAGGATGCCATTGGTTGTGCTGTAAAATTGAATTTGCATGACCTGCTGAGAATGTGAGGAGTTTTCATGATAAATGCAGAGTGTTAGGCAAAGTATCCATGGCTCTTGAATGAGACCCACTTAACCTAGAGCACATCGAACACTAACCCAGCTATCAGAGATCTATTACTGAACTAGAGAGACTACAGCAGAGTCATTATAGTCTCTCTGATACTGCAGTTTTGCACATTTCTGTATGTGTTTCTGTGAGCATTCAGATGTACTCTATGTGTGTATACACTTGATGGATTGTAACCGCATAGAAATTACATTACCATACTGCCTTTGGTCTCTTTTACAACTCTACCCAAAACTCATATAGCAATCACTTCCGGGAAAACCAAGGCTTGTCTCTGGCCTTATGTTACATGTCTGTTTAAAGAATAGATGAATGATCATGTGCTATATCTGTCACTTCAAATGTCTGAAAGTGTTTCATATGGAGCCTTTCATGACTTTAAAAAAAAAAAAAAAAAAAAAATGTTGTTATAGTACTTTGTATTCATAAAACATATCCACTTATTTTCATTCCATCAACTGGAGCTATTATGTAAACCTTGTATGAATTTAAAGTTTTGCATTTTGTGAAGAAAATGTGTCTGCACTGTTAAAATAAAGGTTTCAAAAGGGGTGTTTTTCACAGTGATGCCATAGAAGAATCATTTTGGGTTCCCTAAAGTATCTTTCAGTGAACAGTTCTTCATGGAGTCATAGATCCTAATAAAGTATTTTTAAGAGTGCTTTTAATGGTGCTGACACAATGCCCACCACGTTCCATAAAGAACCTTACAAATCCATGGAAACTTTTCGTTGCACAAAAGGTTTTTTTATAGTGGAAAAGGTTCTTTAGATTATTAAAATGTTCTTTGCACTAAGAAAAAAATGGTTATTTTAAGTACTGTTCACTGATTCTTTGGGGAACCAAAAATAATTCTTCTATGTGCCTTTTTGGGACCTTTTTTTTTTTTTTAAAGAGTATTAACCTGAGTGTTTTTAGCACATTGCTAGGGTGCTTTGGGTGATTGTGGTTTCTTACTGGCCCACACTTATGTCTGTATGATCTGGTGCCTGGATATGATTTGACTTCCTCCTCCTTTAATGTGGGTTATATGTTATAAAACAGATAGCTCTGACTATAAATTCTGATTGGATAAACTGTTTGGAAAAAAAAAGCAATACTAATAATAATAGTGATATTGCCTTAGCAAACACCACTCAAGTGGTGAGAGTATATAAAATACTGTGGTTACCCTGGTTGAAGTGGCATGCCATGTGTAAAAATACCATCTTATGAGCTTTCTTTCTTTGCTTATGAAAGTATGAGGAAGTTTAATTGATGTATTCCGGTCATCAAGGCTCCACACTGTACTGTTTTATGAGAACACATTGTTTTCCTTCATAGAGAGATCTGGCAGGCTGACAGCTCATCTAACTCTAATGAATGAGGTCAGCAAAGCATGTTGACTTATTACTGATTTAGAGCCTTGATTTGCAAAAGGGAAAAAGAACTGAACCACTTATCAACTTGAATTTGAGGGCTGATTATAGGCCGTACCACAGTCCTCACTCAAAGCTACTTTGAAACTGTTGCATCTACAAGCTATGCTTGAAATTTAAAGGGGTAGTTCATCCAAAAAATACAATTCTTTTATTTGTTCAAGTGTTGTTCCAAACCTGTATGAGTTTATTTATTGTGTGGAACACAAACGCGGATATGTTTTTGTTCATACAATAAAATTCAGTGGGGTTCAAAACAATGGATCCGACTTACTTTGTATTTTACACAGCGAAAATAACATTTTTTTTGAACAAAATTCCATCATCTTCAGTAAACTGTCTATCTGACTGTTTACAAGAGTGGGGGTAATATTTATATAGTTACCAAAGAATTTGATTATACATGTTATTCAAAATCAGTTGGGTTTTAAGTAAATATCAGTTTTTGAACAGCTTGTTAGGAGCTGGTTTAGCTACACTGTTCTGAAAACAGCTGAGATATTGTCATACTACTCTACTGAAAAATAGTAGTTTCCTTATTGACTAGTGCTGGCTACTTGAAAATTCATAATAATGCATGATGTCAGACTGGATTCATAATAATGCATAATTTAAGCATTTCAATGGTCCTAAAACTCCAATTTATTAGTAACTTATTTCCGCACCATCAGTTTCACGCACATTTAAGCTCCGACGATAACCCTTTGGCTCATTACCAGATTATTGAATCAGTGAGTTGTTGACTCAAGAACATTTGCAATTGGATCAATCCAATTCACAAATGAATCATTCAGTGTTATCTGTGAACCAAGGTTCATTGGAAAGAATCGGCTCGTTCACGAATCGCTCTTGCGTCTCAGATGGGGTGGCAATTTCTTCAGTTCGAAATAACGAGGAACAATGTTTTTTATGCTATGCAGTGAAGTAAAAGTTTCCCAAAATAAAAGATAAAGTACAGATACTTGAAAACAGTATAGTAACAAAGTAGAAATACTTTGTTACTGTCCACCACTGCCTAAAACCAAGTCTTAACCCTCAAACAGCCCTTTATAATGGTGGAAAGTGAGGACCGGCCAAAAGGTCCTCGCTCCGATAGTCTAAAACTCAAATTGTTCCTCACAAAGATAACCGTACAAGAACACACACAGACACACAATATGTCCTTTTATGAAGGTTGGCGATGAGCTGTAAATGTAAAAGGAAATGAAGAGTAATGGCTTTAATTTGGGTTTGGTCTTCAAGGTCTTCCACTGTCCTTCAGACAGCTGAGGCTCATTATCCTGAACCAGGTCTGGGTCAAGCCCATCTGTCTAGTTTTAATGTATCTCAAGATTAACTACACATAGTCAGTCCTATACCTAATTGGTATAACAAATATTGAAGAATGTCTAATAAATGGTTATATTTTATCAAGGTATAGTAACATTGCAATGGAGGGCTCTCTTGACATCATGTCAGCGAGTTTTGCACAGGTAATTCAATCACATTTACTTTAGATAAGATAAAATTCTAGTTATTTGAGATTTTCTCTAATTAAAATGAGGATATGTTCTTCTGAATTTATTTTTGTTTAGTGGAGACGCTCAGCTCCCTGTGAGCTTGACTGGAATTCTGATGTCTACAACCAACGTCAGAAAACAACTCCACAAAACCCTGGCTTTCCTTTCCGAGCCCTCTCCAGTACACAAAAGATGTTTTTGTTTTTCCAGCAAATTCCAAAGAATGTCAATCTCATAACCCAAAACAAACAATTGTTGCATCTACAGCCCATTGCACAAGCACTAGAGCCTCCCAAACCTGTATAATAAGCACCTTCCACATCCGGAAGAAAGCCAGCGAGGTAGCTGCTGTTTGTGTGTGTTTGTGTACCCAGATTTGCATAAAGAGATTAAAAACGCCAGGAGACTGAGAGATATGGCTTAGATAAGATCAGGATCAAGTCTGTTAGGTGAAATGAGATGTTATTAATGAAGTTAGGGATTTTAGAATCAACATGTGTGAAATGAAAACAACAGAAACAGGCCATCCCTGTGGATTTATGATGAAATTCAAGGGTCACGGTAATTACTGTAAATGCTAAAATGTTCCCAAGAACTAGCCCTGACTCTGCTAAATCCTGTTTGTTTACTGTACTAGAAGTTGTCTATAGTTCTGTGGCAAGAATGCTTATTTTTATTGTGTGTGCGTGAAGTTTTCATGGTCATATCCCACACATGTAAATCTCAAATATGTAGAAGGCTTAATCATTAGCATGCAATGCTTTAAAGATGATGTTCGAACTACTGATAAACATCTAAGAGCATGAATAAGGGCAGTTTCACATACACTGTAAATTATAAACAACTTGAAAACATCTTATGTTGTGATTAGCTGCAAGGGTGTTTTTATATGGTTTCTAAGGTGCTCTTAGTGGTTTTAGTACATTGCGTTTTGATTTGTTAGGATGCAATCAGCCAGATACAATGGTGTTCTGTGGCAGTTTTAGCATGTTGCTGTGCAGGTACTTGGATCATTGCCAGGACATTGTTATGTGGATGCTATGCTATTCTAATGTGGCTTAAGCCCATTGCTATGCAGTTACTTGCGTGGTTGGCAGGGCATTGCTGATATTCTGAGGTGGTTTTAGTATGTTTCTATGCAATTACTTTGGTGGTTGCCAGGGCATTGTTATATGGGAGCTATAGTAATCTGAGGTAGTTTTGGCATGTTGCTATGCAGTTACTTGAGAGGTTGCCATGGCGTTGCTATGAGAATACTGTGGTATTCTAAGCTGGTTTTGGCACGTTGTTATAAAGTTACTTAAGTGTTGTGGGTGGTTGCTAAGGTGTTGCTATGTGGCAGCTTTGGTGTTCTAAGGCGGTTTCAGTAGGTTGATATGTGGTTGTATTGTGGGTGGTTGCCAGGGCTCTGCTATGTGAATGAGGCAGTTTTAGCATGTTGCTATGCAGTTACCTGGGTGTTGTGGGTGGTTGCTAGAGTGTTGCTATGAACATACTATAGTGTTCTAAGGTAGTTGTAGTATGTTGCTATGTTGTGATGTGGTTGCCAGGGCGCTGCTATATGAATGCAAAGGTATTCTAAGGTATTTTTGCATATTGCTCTGCAATTGCTAAGGTGTTGTTTAGTGGTTGCTAGGGTCTTGCTTACTGGATCAAGTCAAAAGCTCTCTCTCCCAAGTCTGTATGATAGTCTGGTCTCTACATATGGCTTGTGTTCCTCCTTCAAAGTAAGTTTACAGAATTTTCTGCCATGTTTTATCATGTTTGCAGATGAAAATCGTATCACTGATCACTTAGAAAAACTACCCGATCCCGCTCTGAGCGGGAATTGAACCAGCATTTTCTCTTGAGGCCAGGGGAGTGAGGTTTACTCACACAGCACTTACTAGCTTGTCTCCATTGGACAAACACTGCTAATAAGAGTGTTTATCTCTGTAATATGGCATTCCTGTGTAGTGCACACTTTCATGGGTTTGCATAAGTGTTAGCGCCTTTAGCAAAGTATTTGTTTCCAAATAAACTATGGGTACATTTAGGTGTTGCTATGTGGATGCTATGGTGTTCTAAGGTGGTTTTAGTTGGTTGCTATGTAGTTGTTAGTTAGGGCTCTGCTATGTGAATATTATAGTATTGTGAGGCAGTTTTAGCATGTTGCTATGCAGTTACCTGGGTGTTGTGAGTGGTTGCTAGAGTGTTGCTATGAACATACTATGGTGTTCTAAGGTAGTTGTAGTATGTTGCTATGTTGTGATGTGGTTGCCAGGGTGCTGCTATACGAATGCAAAGGTATTCTAAGGTATTTTTGCATATTACTGTGCAATTGCTAAGGTGTTGTTTAGTGGTTGCTAGGGTCTTGCGTACTGGGTCAAGTCAAAAGCTCTCACTCCCAAGTCTCTGATATTCTGGTTTCTACATATGGCTTGTGTTCCTCCTTCAAAGTAAGTTTACAGAATTTTCTGCCATGTTTTATCATGTTTGCAGATGAAAATCGTATCACTGATCACTTAGAAAAACTACCCGATCCCGCTCTGAGCGGGAATTGAACCGGCGTCTCCTCTTGAGGCCAGGGGAATGAGGTTTACACGCACAGCTCTTACTAGCTAGCCTTTGTTGCACTCACCCCCTAAACCTCACTCCCATCCGGGTCACAGCACCAAATGTAACCGGTCCTACTCGACCTGCTCCGAGCGGGATTCGTACCGGCATGGGAGGCAGGCACGCTAACAGGGACGCTAAAGACCGCCATCTCTATCATCAGTTGCTAGCATGTCTCTTGAGGCCAGGGGAGTGAGGTTTACTCGCACAACTCTTACTAGCTTGCCTCCGTTACACAAACACTGCTAAAAAGAGTGTTTATCTCTGTAATATGGCATTCCTGTGTAGTGCACACTTTCATGGGTTTGCATTAGTGTTAGTGCCTTTAGCAAAGTATTTATTTCCAAATAAACTATGGGTACATTTACTGGAACACGACCAGCAGACTGTCACATACTTGTCCACTTGATATCTCAGCATGCGGTCTATGTTACCCGTGTTTTCTGTGCTTCATGTAGCATTACAAGTGTCAGGCCCTGGAATACAATCCCACCCAAAGCCTCAGATGCTTCTATCCTGTGCCTCTCTCCTTCCTCTTCTCCCCCCGCTGCCATTTCTGTCTGTTTTTCTCTTGTCTTTCCAAACGTAAACAGTTTGGAGGGTTATCGCGGTGAGGAACAGATTCCTGACATTTTTCCCAGCCCTGTCAGGGAAGCAGCACTGTCCCTGTGGTTGTGCAACAAAACACACCAGAGATGAGCAGGAGACAAGGCGAGAACGAGAGACATCTTAGCCGGCATGTACCTCGCCCACATGCCTTATGAGTTCACCTCCCCGACATGCTTGAGGTCTAATATTTCTGGACGTTCCTACATTTAGCGTAAACATGCTTTTCCCTATATTCTCAAAACATGCTAAGAATGTTTGACCTGGGTGTTTAGATGTGAAGTCTCATGAGTCAGGAAGGAGGTGTTGTGTGTGACCACTAGCACTCGTGGAATGGTTGCTGTATTGTTTTGGTTGTGTCTGTGTGCAGTTGTAGGCTTTCTGTGGTCAGTGTTCCTCATGGTCATCCAGTTCAGCTCTGGTCCTCTCAACTGAACCATGTATTTACCAAAGGACAAATTTAAATAAATAGTTCACCCAAATATGACAATTCTGACATCTTTTACTCACTGCTGTCAAGTAAAATAGAAGAAAAGTCCATATGACTGCACTATTGAACGTATTGGGGCTAGTTGTCACGTTTTAATCTAGTGAATATTTCTCAGTATAGGTTTATGTGTGAAAGTGAATATATTTATATACTACCATTCAAAAGTTTGGATTTGTTTTTTGAATGAAGTCTCTTATGCTCACCAAGGCTGCATTTATTCGATCAAAAATACAGTAAAAAGTGTAATATAAGACTTGGTGCTCAAAAAACATTATTACTCCTATGATTATTTTCAATGTTGAAAACAGTTGTGCTGCTTAATTTTGTGGAAGCCATGATTTTTTTTTTCGTTCAGGATTCATTGATAAATATAAATATAAATCTTTAAACAATATTAATGTCTCTATTGTCACTTTTGATCAATTAATGCGTCCTTGCTGAATAAAAGTATTTCTTTCTTTCTTTCTTTCTTTCTTTCTTTCTTTCTTGAAACACTGTCACTATATGGGATAAGCCAACAACAATTATCGTTACAGAATCATATTTCAAACCATATATTATCATTAATATATTGTTTAAATGTATCAAATTTAAAACGTGGCAACCTGCCCCAAACTAACATGAAAATCCATCAAAACCTTATCCTCCCCCCATCATTTCCTGTCATCTCAACTTCCTCTTTCAATAAAATTGCAAAATATCCTAGGAGTGCATCTCATTCAGCTCTCTAGGTTGTGAATCAGTATATTATGTACACAAATTCGGCTCTAAGGACCCATGGCTCACATTTGGACATTGATGGTGGCATGACAACATCCTCATTGTCCATCACTGCAGAGATTTATGAACGACAGCAGAACTGATTTTTTTTTTTTATCTTTTATGTTATTCAAAGTACATTATGATAAATATGTTGATTTTTACATATACCTGCAACGTTTCAGCCGTAAATTAATTATAAATGCTAATTTAGTACTGTTGTTCAGTGCTAAAATATAATTAAATACTTTTTTTTTTTCATATTAGATTGTGTATTGAGTTGGCTTGCACAATTTATGTTCAGTGCTTTAGAATTTCATAGTGTGCATTGATGCTCCCTGGTTTTCACGGTGCATTATGGGACTTTTTAAGAAACGCGAACATTTCAGTGCGCTGGAAGAATTTTGCAATTGAGACAGCCTTCAAAATGGCTGACCTGACTAGGGAGCTAATTGAGACGCACCTGAAATTAAAGGGTTAGTTCACCCAAAAATGAAAATTCTGTCATTTATTACTCACGCTCATGCCGTTCCAGACCCGTAAGACCTTCGTTAATCTTCGGAACGCAAATTGAGATTTTTTGTTTAAATCCGATGGCTCCGTGAGGCCTACATAGGGAGCAATGACATTTCCTCTCTCAAGTTCCATAAAGGTGCTAAAAACATATGTAAATAAGTTCATGTGAGTACAGTGGTTCAATATTAATATTATAAAGCGACAAGAATATTTTTGGTGGGCCAAAAAAACCAAAATAACGAATTATTTAGTGATGGCCGATTTCAAAACACTGCTTCAGGAAGCTTCAGAGCATAATGAATCAGCGTGTCGAATCCGCAGTTCAGAGCGCCAAAGTCACGTGATTTCAGCAGTTTGGCGGTTTGACATGCGATCCGAATCATGATTCGACATGCTGATTCATTACGCTCCGAATCTTCCTGAAGCAGTGTTTTGAAATCAGCCATTACTAAATAAGTAGTTATTTTGGTTTTTTTGGTGCACCAAAAATATTCTCGTCGCTTTATAATATTAATATTGAACCACTGTACTCACATGAACTGATTTAAATATGTTTTTAGTACTTTTATGGATCTTGAGAGAGGAAATGTCATTGCTCCCTATGTAGGCCTCACGGAGCCATCGGATTTAAACAAAAATATCTTAATTTGTGTTCCGAAGATCAACGAAGGTCTTACGGGTATAAAACGGCACGAGGGTGAGTAATTAATGACAGAATTTTCATTTTTGGGTGAACTAACCCTTTAATTTAAAAGAAACCAAATTAACAATTCAGCTAAGATGTTTGACTATTAGACTATGGCTAGAAACATTTTAAATTGGTCCACAGTCACGTTGAACATACTAGTACAACATACCTACCCTCACTGCAACCGCAGAATTACAGTCCGACACATAACTAGGATCTGTTTGCACTCGCATGCTTGCATAGATTGTGTTGTGAAGCTAAGAAATGTTATCAATTTCATCAAGGTTGTCTTGGTGTGTTTTGCAAGCACTGGATATCCTGTGATTCTCCTATATTCTCTGTTTCACCAGGCTTACTGTTTCAGCCTGACACTCTTGCATTGTCTAAAAAGTTTGTCTTCACTGCAATGCAGCTCTGCATTTTGGCCCTGAGGGATGATATATCTGGAGAAAGTGATAACAGTGTTGGATTCAAACCAGGCTCAACAAGTTGCCGTGAGCTCTAAAACATTGATGAAGCACCTAAAAATCCCTGAATAATTCAAAGTGATTAGACAGGGATGGAATTTATGTAGGGCTTTAGAGGTGCAAATCAGAACATCCAATTAAGTTCCTGCACTCACAGTGCTGATAAAGCCAGGTGTGAATGAGTTGAGTTTTATAACCAGTGTTAATTGTATGAGACAAACGACCCTGATGAACTGTGACTGCATTAACGTTACACTGCTGCTAGACTGTAACTATTACGAAGGTGTTATCTGATCTGCCAGACATGCAATAGAATGTGTGTGTGAATGTTCTCAGATTCATTCAGCACTTCTCTTGTAGTAACCTGAAAATCACTCTCACATCTCCATCTACAACAACTGCAGCGTAAACAACTGTGCCTTTCACTCCAGTCATTTGGCAGAGCTGACAGACATATTTGAACGGGAGACAGAAACTGTGTTTTGGCATGTGGCTCAGTTGTCACAGTCACTGCAGGCTTTGCTGTTTTCTAAATAATAGTTGGTCAGTTAAAGGGATAGTTCACCCAAAAATAAAAATTCTGTCATTATTTACTCACCCTCAAGTAGTTCCAAACCTGTATGAATTTCATTGTTCTGCCGAACACAAAGGAAGATATTTGGAAGAATGTCAGTAACCAAACAGATCTCGCCACCCATTTACTACCATAGTAGGAAAAATAAATACTAGGCAGTCACTGGGGGGCGAGATCTGTTTGGTTACTGCATTCTTCCAAATATCTTCTTTTGTGTTCAGCAGAACAAAGAAATTCATACAGGTTTGGAACTACTTGAGAGTGAGTAAATAATGACAGAATTTTCATTTTTGGATGAACTATCCCTTTAAGAAAGTGTGTGTCTGCTGCACTGCTCAAGGCTGTGCGGAGGAAAAATCGTAAGTGAGATATCTGTAATATTTCTTCTAGAGCAATAAGATTAAATGACATTAGTTAAAGACATTAGTTGACAATTAGCTGCTAAATGAATACATGTAAATGTACAGTAAGTCTAATGATTCACAGATTTTTCTCCAGAGAAAACTGAAGTATTTACATGTGTCTATTAGCAAACAACCCAAAGCCGGCCATAATGCTGAGAGCAGTGTTTAGATGAATATTATGCTGTGCACTTTCCTCTCAATAACAACAGCAGTTAAGAAAGCATCTGATCAATGTGAATGTTTGCACAAGCTCTGCAATTCGACATTCCAGTCAAGTGAAGTCATGTCACTTTTATTTATATAGCACTCATACTGGAATGATGCTTTACGTTTCCGGTCTCCAGTGAGTCTAGTCAAATTAGCATATTTTCAGAGCTGATGTATTGTTAAACCTATAAAAAATGGATTTAAAAGCACATGGCTCCACAGTGAAATCAATTTACAGAGTATCAATGACTGTCATGGAGTTTGTGGGATTT
The DNA here is from genome assembly GCF_019924925.1 of Ctenopharyngodon idella. Classification (NCBI taxonomy): domain Eukaryota; kingdom Metazoa; phylum Chordata; class Actinopteri; order Cypriniformes; family Xenocyprididae; genus Ctenopharyngodon; species Ctenopharyngodon idella. The sequence goes on from NC_067238.1 coordinate 22,462,170, forward strand.
TGTCCTCAAAATGATTATAGCACACACATACCCTCTTTGGGGAGTATTTTAACTTAAAGGGGTGGTTCAGTGTTTTTTTTCTAGGCTTGATTGTGTTTATGGGGCGCAGTTTAACATGTCTTAATGCTTCGTTTTTTTTTTTTTTTTTTAAAACTGTATTTTTCATATATTTTACCTTTATTCTACACCGTTGTTTCCATAGTCATTTGAACAGCTGGTTTGGCTTCCTGATTCTATGATGCCACTCCCTCCGAAATACGCAATGGGCTCAGATTGGTTAGCTGGCCCAGTGCATTGTGATTCACTGAAGCGTCTGGAAGCGCCACGCCCCTTACCATTAGTTGTTAGATGTGCTTCAGTGGAAATGTAAATAATGGTGTCTATATTGCCGTATCAAATTGAGCCCGAATCAGACCCAGATAGCAGTAATGATGAAGAGGGTCAAGCAGAATGGTTACAAGCACGGTTTTTAAAGGACATTTATGAATGGTAAGTATTTCCTTTTGTACTTGTGTCAAAGTGTTTAGATATGCTGTCACTTGTAAATATTACTGCTGTTTACATGACTGAGTAGTAGCATTTTTGTAAAGGTATCATTTAATTTATAGCATGAACAACTGTTTGTCTATGAACATAGAAGTTTGTTGCTGTTTGTTGGAGAAGTATGCAATAGAATTTAGCTAACTGGCTAGCGAAGCAAAAACGTGTTGGTCTTTGTTTACGTCCTTGATGCAACCAAAAAATAGAAACATAATACATTTAAAAGACGTACAAACAATAAAATGTACTTACAGTTAGGGGCCCATAAACAGCAGCTTCTGCTTTTAAAGTGGGAACTGCTTCATCTTTCCGTAATAGCCTTGGTGCAAATCCAGCACTGACCTCATGTAGATTCTGGAAGCTGTCTTCCGCGCCGCATATAGTGTAGACAGCATCACTGATTATAATGGGTTCTATTATCTTTTGACGGAGTGTAGACAACTCTTCAGCTTCCATAATGCCACGCAACATGGCCTCGCCCACTTTGTTGCGTGTTCCCGTGGGCAGGGTTTATGTTAATTGCAGGGTTTATGATGTCACCAACCCGTAGGCATTAAACTGCCATAACTTTAAAAGACAATATCTCTGTTTGCATTGAACTTTTAGCGCTGTAACTTTGCAGATACTGTTTATGCTCAAGTAGCAACATTACACACTAACTAAAGTTAAAAAAGTGAAATCGCAATGAACCACCCCTTTAAGTGCTGCAAGCCATTCTCTTCAGATTCGCTGATGCTCAAAACACGTACTTTCCGAGAATTTCTTCAGTTTATTGCTGTTATGTAGCAACCAACAACAGCACAGCTTAACCCTGTGCACATTTTTATATTTTTAGTAATGTTCAAAAAGTTTCTGTTTAGTTCATTCAGATGCTCTTTTTAGCCCGCTTTGACAATGTGTTCCGATGGAACAGGATAGCATCCAAAGAAGCTGGAATTCCTCATGGTGGCGCTCATCGTTTACTCAGTAAAAAGGCTGATATCGGGGCCTTAAAAGTCAGGGGTTTTTTTTACCTACTATAAAGTCAGATATTTTAAACTTATTGTAATTGCTCAGTCAATTATTCTTCTACTCCAAAATGAATTGCATTTTTAAGGGCCTAAACATGCTCAAACTCATGAAACTTTGCACACGCATCAGAAGTGGTGAAAATTTGCGTCTGATATGGGTTTCAGAATTAGGTGTGGCAAAATGGTTCAATAGCGCCACCTACAAAATTTCAATTAAGCGCGATTCGCTCTACGTTTCATGTACAAGTATGAAATTCGGTAGACACATGTAATAGCCCAATACCTACAAAAAAAAAAAAACCCTAGGAGTAAAATCTGAAAACCCAACAGGAAGTGAGATATTTAGAATTTTTGCCATTTCCAGACGTTCTACTTTAACAAACTCCTCCTAGAGCTTTAATCAGATCAACATCATATTTGGTCAGTCTAATCTAAAGGCCTTAGCGACGTTAAATTGCGAAGATCTTGACTTTTCACTGAAGGGTGTGTCCGTGGCTGCCTGACAAAGTTTAATGTTTCGGCATGAAACAGAAAGTTGTTGTAACTCAGGCATACAATGTCTAACCTTCACCAAACTTCACATGTGTGATAAGAGTCCTGGCCTGAAGACATCTACATGCCAATAGTTAGTTAGTCATAGCGCCACCTGCTGGAAACAGGAAATAGCATGCTTTACACTGTAATTCACTCCCTGAAACACATTTAAATATGCCATGAAGTTCTAAACATGCTAGAAACACGTTAAATCATGCAACACTTGGCTAAGTGCTAATGTATGCGATTAGCAAAACAGGAAGTTGTTGTAACTGAGGCATACAATGTCCAATCTGCCCCAAACTTCACATGTTTGAGAAGAGTCCTGCTCTGAACACATCTACATGACAATATTCAGTTATAGTAATAGCGCCACCCACTGGCAACAGGAAGTGACGTGTTTAACACTGTGATACACTACTAGCAACATACTAAAATATGCAATTGAGTGCTAAACATGCTACAAACATTCTAAAACATTCTAGCTACACTTAGCTGAGTGCTAAAGCATGCTTTTATCGTCATGAAGTTGTTGTAACTCAAGCATACAATGTCCAATCTGCCTCAAACTTCACATGTTTGATAAGTGATGATAAGATAAGACATCTACATGCCAAAATGTAGTTATAGTCATAGCGCCACCAGCTGGTAGCAGGAAGTGTGGTAAATACAAATGACTGACGTAGTCCTCCTATATTTATATACTTAAATGCATATTGCCCACCGTGCTCTGTTTTCCTAAAGCCACCGGGTGGCGGTGGCTTTTATTATCGCTGCTTGCAGCTTTAATTAAAATTATTTTTACAGTTGCCTTTACAGTGATTTTTACAGTAAAAAGTCAGAGATTCCTTTTAAAAAAAATTTCACAGTAAAAGTCAAAAATTATATATTTTTTAACTTTTTATTTTTAACTGTTTTTTAACAGAATGTCAGATTTCTTCTTTGAAACTTATCATAAACCATTTTTACATAAAGTGAGATTTTTTTTTTTAAATTGCTTTTATTTTTAATGGTAATATTATATATAAGTATTCTTAAGTATTTTAAAGTATTCTTATTTTCAAATATTTTATGTAAAAGTCATTATTTTATTTGTTTAATGTTTTAACTAAAAGACTTTTTCCTTTTAAGTAATTAAATTCTTAAAAATAATCTGAGCTATACTATCCTAATTAATTTCTTTATTCTATACACTTACTATATCTCAACAAATGTCTCATTTACATGCATTTTTGGAGAAACCTCTGAGAAGGTTGATGCATAAATAAAACATAACCGAGAACCTCTTGAGCTGCAGCGAAAACTTTGAGCAAAAACTTTCCTCTGGGTCCTCTATACATAGCCATTTAGTGTCAATCCCTTAAAACACTTTCCCCGTTGCATTTAAATTACACTTCCTTGCCACTGCTGAACCTTTGCCGGCCTGATTTAGTCAGCTTAGTTCCCGATTAAAGCCACAAACCCAAACAACTTTCTCATCGTTGTCTTTCTCAAGCTTAACACTCTATTGGGCCACAGCATAATTTGCATTCCTTGTTGGATTTTGTCTTCCAATTTTCGAAGTTGCACACATTTGACTTGTATTTGAGTGTCTCTAAGTGTAAGTGTGTGTGGGTTGCGGACACACCCTCCTCCCTCCCTGCAGGCCTGAAGCTCAGCACCTGTTTGACATCAGCAGCTGTCATTGTTCCGCTCCCAGATGTAAGCGATACGCAAGATCACCTTCTCCATCCCTCTGTCTCGCTGCTCCCTTCTCCATCTCCCCGCCTCGGGTTCTGATCAGTCTATCTGTGAGAGAGGAGGAGATGGGGAGAGGGGCGGGCAAATGAGGGAGTGTGATAGATGGGAAAGGAAATGGGAAAAGGAAGAGAGAGAAACATTAGAAAAGAAAGAAAAGCAAAGAAAGTGGTGGCACATATGTGCATGTGTGACTGTGCGTGTAGTGGCCTCCTTGCTGAGTGAAAGCTGGGTCACAGCTCATGCTCCAGATGGCTAAGAGACGTGTGTGTGTGTGTGTGTGTGTGTGTGTGTGTGTGTGTGTGTGTGTGTGTGTGGTTTCTCTCCTCTACAAATGCCAAGTGCTGCAGGCCCTGAGCCTCAGGTTACATTCACAAGGCTTTGACAAGAGCTCATCCTCAAAAATGCCCCTCTTTCCTCTCTTTCATTATGTGTTGCTCAGTATAATCAGGGACTTTAGTAGTTATGAGATCCAAATGGAGTGTGTAGCTGAACTGTAATGACTCTCATTATTAGCCAGGACCGAGCGAGAGAGAGAGCGTTGCATAATGACTGCTATAAAATCAGCAGTAATAACAGCACGTCGCACCGCATAAACCCACGTCGCCTTCTCCGCACTTACCAAAGTACGGCTGACCAACTTTTATATCCTCGTATTCACTCTGACAGGCAGTCAGTGGAGGGTTGTATAGTGTCTGCAGCACCGTTAGCGTAAGCCGTTCCAGACAGTGCCCGTGAGAGCTCGCTGGATGCGGTTTAGGGTGTTTTTGTCCCTTGTTCTCCAGTAGATTGATTCTTAATGAAATCCTGTCAGGCTGATATGATTATGGTACCTGAGGGTAGCGGCTGGGCAGAGATGGCTAATTGAGTCTATGAATGCTGCTCTGTAGCAGAGCTAGCATGTTACGCTAATCGACAGGTCAAAATTCCATCCCAGCCCATTTGTCTTCAGGGGCATCGTATTTCTTGACATTTAACCAAGTGGTTTAACTTTGGGTTTGGGTTATTATGTCTCAGACTACGCATCCATGTTGGGAAAAAAACAAAAAACAAAAACAGTCTGAATCAGTTTAAGCTGGTTTACTGCTCTTACTGGTCTTTAGCTTGTCTACCTGGATTCGAGGCCTGCATGGTCAAACTGGTGTTTAACTGGTTTAGCTGGGTGGCCAGCTGGTCTCCCAGCCTGACCAGTTGAAACGTGCCCAAAATGTGCTGCACAATTGCAATTTAAAATGTGATTTCTTTTTTTGATGCGATTTCTTCTTTTTTTTAAAAAGATGAGCAAATGGTGTGAAGCTGCTTTGTCACAATCAGGGTTGTTACAGTTAACTAAAACGATTAAAAACTTATTTTTTTTTTAAATTGCAATAAAGCTGAAATAAAACAAAATATAAACATTAGATGAAAAACTTAAAGGAACGCTCCACCTTTTTTTCAAAATAGGCTCATTTTCCAACTCCCCTGGAGTTAAACAGTTGAGTTTTACCATTTTCAAATCCATTCAAATCCATTCAGATCTCCGTGTCTGGCGGTACCACTTTTAGCATAGCTTAGCATTGTTCATTGAATCTGATTAGACCGTTAGCATTTCGCTCAGAAATGACCAAAGAGTTTAGATATTTTTCCTATTTAAAACTTGACTCTTCTGTAGTTACATTGTGTACTAAGACCGACGGAAAATATCATTGCGCCTGCTGCACCCATGGTACGGCAGCAAAGTTCCTTGATTATTACGCCAGAATGAGTATAGTTCCTAGACATATCAGCCTAGAAAATCGCAACTTTTCATTTTCCGTCGGTCTTAGTATACACGATGTAACTACAGAAGAGTCAAGTTTTAAATAGGAAAAATGACGAAACTCTTTGGTCATTTTTGAGCGAGATGCTAATGGTCTAATCAGATTCAATGAACTATGCTAAGCTATGCTAAAAGTACTACCGCCAGACCCGAAGATCGGTTGAATGGATTCGAAAACGGTAAAACTCAACTGTTTAACTCTAGGGGAGTTGGAAAATGTGCCTATTTTCAAAAAAAGTGGAGTGTTCCTTTTAAGGTTACACTTTATTTTAAGGTGTCCTTGTTACTATAATTATACATGTACGTACTGAGTAATATTAATTAACTACATGTACTTTCTAAAGGGTTAGGATTAGAGTTTGAGTTAGAGTTAGTTGTATATAATTATGCATAATTGTAGTTATTACTGTAATAACTACATGTAACGTGTAACAGGGCACTGTAAAATTAAGTGTTACCAAACTTAAACACTGAAATTATAAATTTGGCAACATGGCATCTAAATAAAATAAATTTAAGTTGAAGCGCTAAAATTACTAAATAAACAAAAGCTAAAACTAAAACTGAAATAAAAATAATTGAAACCTAATATATCAAAATAAATGAAACAATGTATCAAAATAACCTAAAATATAGGTACATATCAAAATTACTACAATTAATAATAAAATCAAACTGAAATTATTACAGTAAAAGCTTAGTATATTAATAAGTATTATATTAATATTATCTACTTTAATAGTTAATATTTATACACTATTATAGTAATACATATATAATAGTATATAAATAATACTAAAATAATACTGGTAACTATATGTACTGAGAAAAGTGCTATAAAAATTTTGTAACATGGTAAGTAGCTATATATTCTGGTTTAAATGACGGCTTTGGTGGCTGTGATTTTCCAAGTAAGACATCCTTAAAAAAATAAAAAAATAAAAAATCCTGTCCTAAAACATAGTCCTAACCCTATCTCTACCCCTAAACCTAACCCTAGCCATAATTTATCCCTAAAATCAGAGGAAAATTATTGCTGAATAAGAATGGTGTAGAACCCTTGTTGTAAGCCTAAACTTGACATTCACTAAAAAGCTGCCTCTCAAATCTGATTGGTTGATTGGAATGTTGCTCCAGGATCAACAAGGATGACATTTTGGTGAAATCATGTTAATTGTTGGGCTTTACTTAAACTTTTTTTTTTTTTTTCTTTGGTATAAAACAAGTTGCCTTGTCACTAAAATACCAACAAGCAAATTTAGACAGAGCTAGAAGCAAAGAGAGAAAGACATTTACAAAACAACTGGCTGAAAAAGTAATGTACACTGATAATGAAGAGTTGCTAAAGAAGTTTTTGCTGAATTCAGGGCTGGGTGGTTTGACGTCAGAGGGTTGCAGTGAGAGCTGCAGTTTAGAGAGTGGCAGATGTTAGAGTGTAACAAGTATCCAACCCTAAACAGAGGAGACAGGTGATGTTCGCTGGGGTGAGATCATATTTAGGGTGTGTGTATGTGTGTGATCGTGTGTGTGTGTGTGAGGGGAAGAGGGTGGCCGGCAGATGGTATCTGAAGATGTGAATTAAAATACTCAAGCGTGTTGATGATCCAGCAGATGGGGCTTTGGTTTGCAAAAACTAAAGGAGTAAAAAGAGGCAAACAAACAGTGACAACAGAAAAACAACAGGGAGTCAGAACGGTCACAGTGAGCACGCGTGTTTATGCGTTTGTTACTCCAGACGCATATTAATCAGGGAGAAGTCAAGAGTCACTTCAGAGCTCTGAGCAATGGAAGTGATTCATTGATGCATTGTGGTATAGCTGATGTATAGTAGATCAGATGGGGGAATACTTGTGGCTGTATGCTTTTGCTAGGGGGTTGTGGGTGGTTGCCAGGGTGTTGCTATGAAGATGCTAGTTCTGTGAGGTTTTAGAATATTGCTATGTGGTTGCCAGGGCATTACTATGCTGTTTCTATGGTGTTGTGGTTGGTTGCCAGTGCTTGCTTTGCGATTGCTGGAGTCCTAAGGTGATTTTAGCCTCCTATGTGGTTGCTAGGGTGTTGTGGGTTGTTGCCAGGATTGTTTCTATGAAAAACCTAGTTTTAGCTTATTGTTATGTGGTTTCTAGGTTGTTGTGGGAGGTTTCAGCATGTTGCTATGCGGTTTCTAGGGTGTTTTGACTTGAGTGCAGAACCAGATTTCACCAAGTGCAATGTGTTCCTGGATCAACATCTTTGTTGATCCTTGAACAACATTCCAATCAACCAATCAGATTTGAGGGAAAAGTTTACAGTTTATTTCAAGTTTAGGCTTACAACCAGGGTTAGTGCTTCTACATCAGCGTTATTCACCCTATCATTTCCCTCTGATTTTAGGGATAACTTATGGGTAGGGTTAGGTTTAGTGGTAAGGATATGGTTAAGATTACATTTTTGGACAGGAATGTTCCAAAATATGTTGACCCAGGAATGCGTCTAACTCTGCAAAATCAGGACATGCGTTTTGAGCAGTGCTATTTTAATATTTTTTATATAGTATCACAGTATTTATTCCCATTTTGAATTAGCTTTTATTTTGATATTTTCAGTTTATTTTCATTTTAATTTAAGTTTTAATAATTTATGTGCTTTTGTAATTTTTATTTTTTAATATCTAAATTTTCCTTAATTTACTTTAATTTCAGTTTTAGTTTTAGTAATTTTAGTCAACTAATTTCTAATTTTCTTTTAAGTTTTTGAAGTTTTTCATCTAATATTTGTATTTAATTTAAGATTTAGTTCAAACGAAAATGGTTTTAGTTAACAATAAAAACACTGGTTGTGGGTGGTTGCCAGGGTGTTGCTACCTTCGAGGGTGAGGGCGTTGGCGGTGATTTCTAGGGGGCGCTTTTTAGATAAGCAGTTTTGAGGCATTCTTAGCATGTCGCTGTGCAGTTTAAGTTGTTCTTGGTGGCTACTACAGTGTTGCTAAGCATCCTATTTCGTCATTTATCTGGCAAAAAATAATCATAAGTCTGATTGCTTAGAGTACGGCACCTCAACAAGCTGCATAAATGGAGCTAATGGTTTAGTTTTTATTTTTAATAAAAGTTTGAGAAATAGTAACAATCCTGTTTTCATGCAGGGTTCGACGTGTGTTTAAGGTCATGTCAAAGACCCCTGACATCCACCCTTCCTGCCTGTGTGTGTGTGTGTGTGTGTGTGTGTAATAAGATCACTCATTAAATGTATAAGCGCCTTGTGCCACTCAGTTAGGTTTCTCTGGTAGCGTTCAGTCAATACGGATTATCCCAGAGTGTTTAATGGCTAGACTCCTGCCCTATTGTCATCGCCCTAAAAGCCCATTTTGTATTTGAGTAAACATATTCACCCCAGACTCACTGACCAGCTGCCCAGATTTGAAGCTATCTGTTGTTTTCTCTCTCTCTCATCTCTCTTTTTCTCTATCGAGCTCTCTTTTATTCTAACTGTGTCCCTCTGTCTGTCCTGCTAGCGTCCATATGCTTGGAAAGATTAGCTGCTGTTCTTTCTCCAGTGCCTTGCCCCACGTGATACAATGACCAACAATAGCATAATGTTTCTCCTACTCTTGTTCTTCTTGTTCTCTCGTTTTCACGCTCTTTCCCTTGTTTCTGTCTCCTCCTCTCAGTGTGGCATGGTGCCAGGCAGGACAGCTGTGATGGAGGGTTTGGTTGGCAGACCGGCTCTGCCGGGTTAATGCCCCGTCTATCCGACCACCCGCTGCTGGCCAGCCCAGCCTTCCTCCAATCAACTTCCCCTCTTTTTTTTTTCTTTCTTTCTTTTATTACAGAATGGCCACTCGGCCCTGTGGACTTTTAGAAAATAAAATCCTTTAGAACACATTTTTCAACGTCCAACAATGTCATTTCCATCATCCATCTCAAACAATATATTGTGTTTAACAGAATTATGTGGTGGAAATGACATTTTAAACATTTTTGGAACAAGAATGGTAGACTATTTGGTCTTTCTACGGCTGTACATTTTTTAGGTATCTTAACTACACATAATTATAGTCTACATGAAATCAAAATTGACCCTACTGACTTTATAGTCTTGTAATAAACAAATAGTCTATGTAAGTTTTTTATCTAGTCTATGTAAGTTTTAATAAACAAATAGTCTATGTAAGTTTTTTAAGACTATTTGTTTATTACAAGACTATAAAGTCAGTAGGGTCAATTTTGATTTCATGTAGACTATAATTGTGTAGTTAAGATACCTAAAAAATTGTTTTGTCTAATCATTAGTCAAAATCTAAAAATTTGCTTCCCTTCCGGAATGGTATTCTTTCTCTGATGCTAGAGATAAAGAAGAGGTGCACTAAAATCAAGTCCTCTATTTTTTTCTCATTCAATATTCCGTTATACTCAGAAATGCATCACAATACTGAAGTCGCAGCTTCTTGTTTACACAGATTGTATGCTTTTTGCATAATTTGACAAAATTGCTGCTTGATTGGAAATGATGCAAAATCACATTTTTATGTTCACAGTGTTGTGTAGCTTGACATTATGAGCCAAAACATTATGGCCAGGCAGAGGTGAAGCGAATATCGTTGATCATCTCCTCACAAGGCCACATATTAAGGTCTGAGTAGATTAGATGGTAAACAAACAATCAGTTCTCGTAATCAAAGTGTTTGGATGCAGGAGAAATGGGCAGGAATTAAGATCTGAGCAACTTTGAAAAGGGCCTAATTGTTTGGCAAGGCAACTGAGTCAGAGTATCTCTGAAACGGCAAGGCTTGTGTGTTGCTCCTGCTCAGCAGTGGTGAGAATTTACCGACACTGGTCCGAGGAGGGACAAACCACAAACCGGCGACAGGGTGTTGGGCACCCAAGGCTCATTGATGCACAAGTACAACGAAGGCCATCCTGTCTTGTCCGAGCCGACAGAAGGTCTACTGTGACACAAGACACAAAATTTTAATGATAGTTATGGAAGGAATGTGTCACAAGACACTGTGCATCGCACTCAGCTGCGTAGCTGCAGACCACTCAGAATGCCTATGATGACCCCTGTCTACTGTTAAAAGTGCCTACAATGGGGACGCGAGCATAGGAACTGAACTTTGGAGCAGTGGAAGAAGGTTGCCTGGTCCGATGAGTCACATGTACGCCGTTTACCTTGGGAAGTAATGGCACCAGGATGCACTGTGGGACGAAAAGCCGGTGGAGGGAGTGTGATGCTCTGGGCAATGTTCTGCTGGGAAACCCTGGGTCTGGCAATTCATACATACATTTGACACGTGCCACCTACCAGGTACACCCCTTCATGACAATGGTGTTCCCTGATAGAAGTGAACTCTTTCAGCAGGATAACGCACCCTGCCACACTGCACACATTGTTCAAGAATGATTTGGCCTCCAAATTCCTATATGTGACCCTGGACCACAAAACCAGTCTGAAGTCGCACAGGTGTATTTATTTGTAGCAACAGCCAACAATACATTGTATGGGTCAAAATTATAGATTTTTCTTTTATGCCAAAAATCATTAGGATATTAAGTAAAGATCATGTTCCATGAAGATATTTTGTAAATTTTCTACTGTAAATATATCAACAAAAAAAATTGTGAGTGGACATGCATTGCTAAGGACTTCATTGGACAACTTTAAAGGCGATTTTCTCAATTTTTTTTTTTTTTTTTTTTTGCACCGTCAGATTCCATATTTCAAATAGTTGTAAGTCAGGACAAATATTGTCATATTCTATTAAACCATATGTCAATGGAAGGCTTATTTATTCAGCTTTCAGATGATGTATAAATCTCAAATTCAAAAAATTGACCCTTATGACTGGCTTTGTGGTCCAGGGTCACACACACACACACACACACACACACACACACACACACACACACACACAGTGTGTATATATATATATATATATATATATATATATAAGCTTGAGATATAGTTTATCTCAAGCTTTTCTCTGGCACTGTTGTCTTGGTACTATTATTATTATTATTATTATTATTATTATTATTTCACATTTATGCAAATATAGAAGGTGCTTTTATCCAAAGTGACTCATAACAAAAGCAATTTATCAATAGAGCCAAAAATATTAATAATAAAAATATCCAACAATATTTACTTTAAAATGTTATTTTATTACATTTTGTTATTTTATTTTATTTTATTTATTTCATTTTATTTTATTATTTTGTTTTATTTTATTTTATTTTATTATTTAGGTAGATCTTCATATTTTTCGATTACACAGTCTGGAACAAGGGTAAAACAATAAAATCTATATATAAAAGGCACAAAAATAAATAATAAAGGCTTAGTAAAAAGTTTCCAAGACAGTTTTAATGTGAGTTTCATAAACCGAAAATAGAAAAAAAAAAGTTGAAATCTGTTAGTTTTAATAAAAATCCACCCCTGGGACATTAAAGTGCCTAAAGTTGAAAAAACACCTATTGCTTTTTTCTTTTCTTTTTTTTTACTTCCCTCATTCCACTTTTCCCTGTACCTCACCCAACTTCATGTCATTATCGTTTAAATTATTCGTTCGGCCCTCTCTCACTCGTCTCCTCCGAGACTGAGCTGAGTGTATTCCTCCTCTCTGCCTTCTCTCTATCTTTCCTTCTCTAGTCTTTCCTCATTCATATGTATTTCTTTGCTAACTCAGGAACATCTCTCCTTCTCTTGTTTTCTCGACATCCATCATTCACATTTCCATCTGTCTGCCCTTATGTTTCATAATCCTTTATTACTCTCTCTCTCTCTCTCTCTCATTCATTCTCTCTATCCCTCACTCTCTCTTTCTCTTGTTGTGCAGCGTACTTGACACTTTTGTCTGGGGAATGATGGATGACCTTCTCCTCTGTGCTCCAGCCACTGTAAACTAATCACTCGCTTTGCCAAAAGAGCATACACACACACACACACACACACACACATGCATATCCACATATGTCGCTCTGTGTTCATAAGTTTGTGCATTGTCATGTTTACTTTATAGATAAGTTGTGCTGTTTGGTTGGTTGAGGAATGAGTGGTAAACTTTGGTGGATGTAATGGTGTAATGTGGAGAGGACAGAATAACTGTGGTTCTCTTTTGTTTCAGTACGTCTTGCGCTGACCAGCCGACAGCTGCACTGGCCCCATCTGTCCAAGTCTGTCTAACACACACACACAAACACACACACACACATTTACACAAACTGATTAGCAACGTTTTCAATTTCTTTCTCTGTATAAACAAAGACACTCTACAAAACACTGAAAAGCATTTGCTTTCTTCTTCCTGTGCCACTATCACTTATCATTTTACACACACACATACATAACATACTGTACATACACTGAGTGTGCATGTGTTTTAATGTCTAACAAAAGGCCAGTGTGTTTGAGATCTTGGGAATCATGCACAGCCGGAAAATAATGTTTCACGCTGGCTTTGGAACAAGCAGCAAAATGACAGAAGCTACTACTGTATGAATATGTTTATGTGTTCTATTCTATATACAAGAGCAGAGTTCAAAATTATTCACATCTTCACATCTATTGCATTTGTATGTACTGCTTATATTCTGCATAACATTCCAAAATTTAGGGTCATTAAGACTTTTTAATTTTTTAAAATATGTCTCTTACCAAGGCTAAAAAAAAAAATAAAAACAGGAATATTGTGAAATAATATTACTATAATTATAATAACTGTTTTCTATTTGAATATATTTTAAAATGTAATTTATTTATGTAATGGCAAAGCTGAATTTTCAGCATCATTATACACCAGTCTTCAGTGTCACATGATCCTTCAGAAATTATTCTAATATTATTATTTGTGGGGTACTACCACGTACAGTTATATTACAGTGTACAATTGCTACAACAGATTTGTCGATATTTAAGCCACTTTTTTAAAACTCTTCACACAGTGAGCACAACTGCTGTGCTGTGACATGTTTTGGTTTAGTTCTAGTTCCTGTACCTGTTTCCTTTGTTCCCATTTTTCCACCACTAGTCTGTTTCTATGGTTACTGATTTGAGTTACTCACCTGTTCACTGTTACATTGATTAGCCTCCCTTGTGTGTTTAAGCCCTGTGTTCTCTTAGTTTTTTTGTTTGGTGTTGTACATGTTGTTTGCATTTACGTGGTTGTGTATTATTTCCTGTTGGATTTAATGATTAACCCTTTGAGCAGTATGGTCCCACATATGGGATTTTTATTTCAGTGCCCCTGGGTGTAAGGGAGCGCGGGGCACAAACTAATACGGGGTTAGTTGTAACACATGTGGTTTAAATAGTTTCACACATGCTAGCGTGAAGAAACTTAGCGTATTTACTAGTTGCCATATCAACAATATATAGAGAAAAAAAATGTGCCAAAATTCAAATATCTTTGGAAGATTTCACTGAACATTTATTTAACAATAGCAAAAGTAAATTTCGTACTTAAGCTAATTTTTCGTCTATATTTTTTGTTTTTATTTAAAATTAGACAAATCTGATATTATTTTAATCTCCGATCTCTTGTTTAGCAGTTTGGGTAGTTCTTTAATGCTTCACTAACTATCAGAAGACACTAACCAGGTTAAAAATTTTTAGCTGTCATATGGTCGTGTTACAACGTGCCCCATCACATGTTACAATGTGCCCCACCTATGGGGCATGTTGTCACATTTCACTTCCCTTCTTTCGGGGTAAATAAAGAAAAAAGTATACACTGTATTAATGAAACAAAGTCACATATTTGTACCAGACATGTGTGAAATTAATGTGGAACAAAAGAAATTCCCTGAACCCTAAGCAGATTTACACAAACTGAGAAAGTCAAAAAGCGTTAGGTTGTAACCCCGCTCTCCCCTTACAGTCCCACATATGGGATTTAGAACGTTCAGCGACGTCACATAACTGCCAGATTCAAACTGTGCTTTCGCGCTTTGGCTGCGAGACGGACGCGCTCAGCTCTTGTCATATATCACAGCTATGCAGTGTTTTCAGCCACATAATGTTTCTTTTAAGGTTTCAGACATTTGAATACGCATAAGCACCAGTAAAACAATACATTTAGAGTTTATAAAATACACACTGATGTCAGACATCAGAGGAAGCAGCAATAACAATCCATTCAATTATAAATTGCCGACATTTATTCATATCAGACACACATAATGGGCCTAAGTAACTATAAAGTTTACTCTATTATTCTTCCACTTCACCAGCCACTTACTTGCATATATTTCATGAGAAACTGATGAATTCACGTGCTGTAAATCCTAATGACAGGACTGCGGGGCAAACTAAGATGGCGGCGCCCATCTCGCGTTATAGATCAAGATAAAGATCATTTATAAAGGTTTTTAAACGACAAAACACACTCACTTACACATATTTGAGAATCGGAATAGCCTATCAGATGACATGGTAAGCAAGTTTGTGAATATTTTAAATAAAAAAAGGTAAAACAAAATAATAGCGATCCATCTGTCATACAGTGTTATTGTGGCTGCGTTCAGCGCACGTGACACGCAAGACGCGTCGCCATGAAACAATAAGGGCAAACGTTCAAAAATAACGGTCACCTTAAAAAAAATCACTCTAGGGGGTCAGGTTAGAATATTTTAAACTCATGCTTGAAAGGGTTAAAGACTGTTTCTTGGGTTTTCCTGCAACCACCCATTGCTGACATGCCAAGATGAAAGTTGGTTAGGAGAACTGTGTGAAGAGTTTTGAAAAAGTATTGGGAAATGTGTCCTGGCGATTGTAAACTGTAATCGTTATCATCATCATCATCATCATCATAAAAATAAAATAAATATTGCCTATCCATAGAAACACAGTGATAATAATCCAAAATGATAATTTGCTTGATCCCATAATACAGTAGTACAAAAAGCAATAAAAATATAGTATAAACAGACAGATGAAAGCTTAGAAAAGTTAATTCTAAGAAAAGCTTAAGCATCATTTGTTTGCAAATGTTGCAATAATCTTTTCTATCTAAGGCTAAATTTACATTGCATGGTTCAAGTGACCCAGTTCCGAATTTTTCCTCCCATGTGGCACAGATCGGATATGACACACGAACATGTAAGCAGGAAATAAGCACTTGGATTCCGATAGGTTCTTTCAGGCCTCATTCATATGTGTAAATAAATCTGATATGAATCGGATATGTGCATTTGCTTCTGCCATGTAAGTATCAATGTGAGTCGTACGTCATTGAAAAAGTGACAGTGGCAAATGAAGTCAACTCAAGTGGACACCAGCTGCTATCACATGACTCTTTTCATTGGCACAATGGAGGACGAAGACTCAACCCACTTAAGAGACCAATTTTTTGCTGACCCTAAAAGATGGTGCTTGCATTATCATTTCATCTGTGTCCATTGCAAATCGTGCCATTTTTACTTCCTTTTCAGCCTAAGCTTTTCCAGCCAGCTTTTTTGCAGATAGCGGATATGGGTCACTTTTAAAAGAAGATGTAAGCAGGTCGTCAAAAAATATCAGATATAGTCAACAAATTGGATTGGGATCAAGACCTGCAGTGTAACTGCGTTATAGGCCGACAATGACCTTCAGACGTTTTTGACTTAAAGGGATAGTTCACCCAAAATGAAAATTATCACATGATTTACTCACCCTCAAGCCATCCTAGGTGTATATGACTATCTTCTTTCAGATGAACACAATTTATAGTGTAGAACACAATTTTATATTATAGTTTATAAAGTTTAAAAAGTGTGTGTGTGTGTGTGTGTGTGTGTGTGGAAAAAAAGCTTATACTATAAATCATACTAAGTGATGTTTAATAAAAGAAGTTAAAATGCAGAACGTTTTCTTTGATGGGTAGGGTTAAGGGTATGTTTAAGGTTAAGGGATAAAATATATAGTTTGTACAGTATAAAAATCATTGTGTCTATGGAAAGTCCACATAAAACATGGAAACCCAACTTTTCTGTGTGTGTGTGTATGCATTCAAAAGGGTGTGAAAAAAAAACCTGCTCTATTTGACTGGCCAGAGGAACAATTCTGATGAAATGTAATTAGGAAACCCAATCCTGTTCTGTAACAGAGATAGTGAAAGAATGAGAGCGAGAGAGAGAGAGAGAGAGGCATATGCAGCAGATCAAACTGCAAAAATAAAGCCTTCAATAATTCACTCATGCACTTAAGAAGCATATTATATGTGCAGATGAAGGCCTGTCAGACATTATTTAACATTTGCAGATGTGAGAGGACCGTTGTGTATGTATGTGAGGTCAGGCTCTAGATGACCCTGACTACTCCCCAGCTGAGAGGGCTGAACCTGTAGTTTTCTATCCTGTTTACCCTACAGGAACTGAGAACTGTGTTCCTCATTTATCAAACTCAGGGTCTCTGACACTGTCTCTGAATCTAATCGCCACATGCGTGTGTGCGTTCACGTCCAGACAAGAGACAAGGACAGAAACTAAGTGAATACTGTGTGTGTCCTTAAGCATAGAGCCTATATAGATGTGTTCATAAATGAACATATCCCTGAAAGAAGCTGATGAAGCTATTTTTCATAACGCAGCCTATATTGCAGTGTATTCCCCTCAATATTAACTGACAAATAATTTACACAAAGTATTGTTTAATAGTTTCTTGACTGTTTGTAGTCTTTTGTGAAGGTCACGACTCATGTATGTGTATTAAGCAGTGAAGCTCCCCACAGTTGACAAAAATCCTTCAGGTCTTGTAAGTTCGTTGGTTTCCCAGAATTCTCTGCACTTTTCAAATTCTCCCAAACAATCGCTCAATAATGTTTAGATCCAGCTCTGCCATTCAGGACACTTCAGGGACTCAGGGCCGTAACCACTATAGACATGCAGTCTAGTGCTCAAACAATATGGGCTTTTCAATGACCAGTTCTTCAACTTTCACATTTGAGCCCCCCAATCGTGAATATTTGGTTACATGTACACAACTATTACAAAAGACTACAAGATGTTTGAGAAAGCAACAGACAATATTAACATCTAAAGGGATGTACCAGTACAGTTTGAATTTACTTTCTCACAATTACAGCTTTATTTCTCATCACTTGACTTTATATCTGACATAGAGTTGTCAATCAAAAATACCAACTTTGGTACCAAGTCGGTACTGAAATGTTAAAAATGTAACGCTTTGAGCGCTGTTGAGCGGATTCGTAAACACCTCTGATTGGCCATTGTGTTGATGCGCTCATCGGATATGTCTGTGATTGGCTGCAATGATCAACGCACGATAGCATTTGAAAGCACACGGAAGTGGTTCAATTTGAAAGTGGGAACATTTGAAAGCAAGTGTCTATCAGCCGCGATAGACGCCTGCTTTCAAATGCTCTCGTGTGTATCTTTGTAAGCTCTCTGTGAAGAGCGTCATTGATGACTATTTACAACATGTTTTTGAAGCGTTGATCATTAAAGCCAATCACAGATATATCTGATGAGCGCGTGAACACAATGGCCAATCAGAGGCGTTTACTAATCTGCTCAACAGCGCTCAAAGTGTCACATTTTTTAAATTTCAGTACCCACTTGGTACCGAAGTCGGTACTTTTGACAATTGTAATCTGACACTTGTGACTTTATATCTCACAATGTGACTTTGTTTCACAGTTGTGCTTTATATAACATACAATTTTAGTTCCCATCATTTTGGCTGTATACAGTACCCTTCAAAAGTCAGTAAGATTTTTTTTTATTATTGATTATTAAATTAATTATTAATGACTTTTACTCAGCAAGGATGCATTAAATAGATCAAAAGTGACAGTAAATACATTTATAATGTTTCAAAAGATTTTTATTTTAAATAAATGCTGTTCTTTTATTCATCAAACAATTTTGAAAAATATATACAAAAAATATAAATCAGCACAACTGTTTTCAGCATTGATAATAAGTGTTTCTTGAGCAGAAAATCAGCATATTGGAATGATTTCTGAAGGATCATGTGACACTGAAGACTGGTGAAATGGCTGCTTAAAATTCCGCTTTGCCATCACAGGAATAAATTACATTTTAAAATATATTCAAATAGAAAAGAGTTATTTTTAATTGTAATACTATTTCACAGTATTGCTATTTTTATTGTATTTTTGATCAAATAAATGCAGCCTTGGTGAGCATAAGAGACTTCATTCAAAAACATTACAAAAATCTTACCAACCCCAAACTTTTAAAAAGGTAGTACATCTGACAACTGCTACTATTTCACGTAACTGCAACTTTATTTTTCATGTTTCTCGCAAATTTGTCTTTCACAATGTCAGTTTATGTCACAATATGTGACATTACTTGTTATTTTAATATTTATCTAACAATTTGCATTTCATTGTTTACTCTCAGGCAAAAGCTGCTTTCCATATAAGCCAGTACAATATAAATAAATAAATAAATAAATAAATAAACACAATTTACAGATTCTGCAACGGGTATGTGAACTTCTGCGCACAACTGTATAAAATATATGTATATTTGTAAGCACCCTGCTTATGCATGTGTTGTTGTGTGCTGTGTGTGGTCTAGGGTGTTATTATTTATTGATTCTAGCTGGAATTTCATGGTACACACATCATAATATCACATCTCTTAAGACCCTCTCCATGACCTCTGTGTAGGTATGATTTGAGTGTCTGTGTGCATTTAAAATGCCTCTGTCCTCTTCATTGAACTATTAATAGTCGTACCCAGCAGGAAGCAGTAAATTGTGTCACAACTGTGATATAATGAATATTCTGAACTCTTTTGGCTGCTCTGTTGTGGAGTTTTCGAGGGCATTTACGCAAGGTTACAGCTGTCCACAGGCATGCCACAAGCAGCTTAATGGACCAGAATAAAGCTCCTATTCAATATGACTTGCAACGGCATTAACCAAATTAAATCGCCTTTATTCACTAAACTTTGATCTATAATCGAGAAACCCAATTTTCTCCTGGACTGGTCAGCGCGAGATGTCTGGTTCATGTTAGCGAGTGATAGACGGAGGCCCTTCCTTCTCCTCTGAGGGGATTGAAGATTATAGGCTGGAAATATATTGCTGAGATATAATTGCTGTGATACAAATTCTGCAGCTCACTGCTTACCAGCTTATATTATATTTTGGATGCTGGTCACTTAACTAGCTTATCTAGCCAAAGTTTACTGATCGAGAAAGACCAATATACTGACTGGAGAAACACCGTGCACTTACCAGCACAGACCAGCTTGAACCAGCATAGAAATTCAACTAACCCTGGTGACAACTGAAAATGTTTTTTTTCCCAAAGTGCTCTACAATATCATAATCAGTTCTCATGAAGCAACATGGAGTTAAATGCTCAAGCACACAAAAGGTTCTTATTAATGTTCCACTTCCTGGTTTACATCTACTCAGCATTGTAGCTGTATTAGAGAACTAGATCTTTAATTAATGGAGCTTACTAAGGCAGGCATCGCCATTAGCTTTGTTCATACTTAGAATCTACTTGGGTTGATCTTTCACTATCATATTCTATGTATATTTCATTTTCTGTCTATTTCAGGCTGGCAGATACTGTGTGTGTGTGTGTATGTATTACATTTGGCACTGGCAGCTGGCGATGCTGGTCTGGTTGGTCAGGGATTGTGGGTATTTGGGTATTCCCACAGGCTCCTGCAGCTGAGCCAAAAGTAGTGGAGGACTTCCCTGAAGCGAGATAGAAAACACAGATGAGTATCTGGGGGACTACATGAACCACAGGGGTCAGTCTCAGACATCCAGGGCTTTGAATGCTTGTAAAAATCTATCATCTGCTTTATAAAGTCAGTAATGTATGATGTCAAAGAAATAGGCTTGACACCAGTAAAGACCTTAAAAGCCTACTGAAAAGTGAAAAAAGAGTTAACTGTGCATTCAGTCAGTGGAATCAGGTCTCATTTCAGTTCATTTTAATTGTAAAAGGTTACTTCCATACAAACTATTGTTTTTGGAGCCACTAGAATATTATAGTTTATTACTTTTATAAATGATAATAATTATTATTATTATTATTATGTTTACTTAATATATTTTATAATATTGTTTTAATATAAATAGTTTTTGTAATAATAATAATACACTGAATAGTAGAATATTAAATTTTTTTTTTGTTCTTTTTTAAAATTTATTTTATTTTAATATTTCCATAACACTAGAATAAGTGTCTTGGAGTGAGACGTCTGTGTCGTTAAGTAGTTTAATCTTTGTATGGAGGCCATCAAAACGACCAAAAAATATTTGAATTATGTGAATGTGATACTAAAATGAACCCGTAGTGCTATGCATACCGCACTACACACTTAAAGGTGCAGTAGGATCTATGAAATGCTAACATTAGCCTGCTAGCAGGTTGATCCAGCTTGAAAAATACCGTTTTTTTGTCATGATTCGAGCGTTTAGAAACAAAATTTATGAGACAGTTGTTATCAGATTTCATTGGTGATTTCAAATATGAAATTTAATCGAAAGCTTGGCAAACAGCTTTGGAGAATTTGATGTTTCCCCATTCAAAGAGATAGGAGCTGCACTTGGATGCCCGAGAGGCGTTTCAAAGATGGCCGCCAAGTGAAATGACTTATCTTAAAGGGATTTTGACGCGCTCACACACAGCTGCTCTCGGCAAAGTGTCACGAGAGACAGCGTTAAACTTCATGTCTCAAAGCACATAACATTACAATAATAATGAATATAAACAACTTAGAGAGCTTGTACCTGACTGCTGCAGATTCATTTCAGTGTTGATACTGTTGACATGGAAACGCATAATTCTGAGTCTGAGGATGAACAGCTTAGAATGTCACGGGTTGCCATCTCTTAATTACGGTAGTTATGGCGTGAATGCAGAATAAGCTCCTTGTTTTGATTCTATCCACCTTATTCCTGACTAGCCTACTGCGTTTCGAATTATGGGTTGCATTTCCGGTTTGGGGAACTTCCATTTAAAAAGACTGAAACGATAATGTTGCCCTACAAATAAAGCTTATCCGTCTGTTTGACTGAATGAGCGGTCAATTCTTCTTTCATGTTTTATTTTCAGACATCATGAGAATAAGGTAACGCTTGGTATTTTAACGTAACATGTTATAACAAGAATATCTATGGCAAGAGCTCTTTTCAGTCGCTGCTTTCTATCCTCGTGATTATTTTCTTTTGTCCCTTTGCATACCGCTGTAATAGTATGAAAAAGGACAACATATACTGCACATCTGTGGTCTGTGGCTGCTGTTTGTTTGACAGGCAGGTAGGACATCATATTATTTCATTCGGACCAAATATAATAATTAGATGAACATTTTATGGTCCTACACCTTCCACAGACGATATATATTTATAAAAATACATAATAGGCCGTTTAACATAGTGATTGTTCTTAGGATATGAGGAGACTTTCAACCAGTGTAATAAAAAATGTTTCTGTAGAGAATCACCTATTGCACCTTTAAAGCAAACTAAACTCAAACCACCTCCCAAGATGGTCTCAGTTCTGTTAAAGGAGTCAGGGTTCATTTGAAGTGTTCAAATATAAAGCGAAATTCATGTGTGAAACATCTGAGTGTGTGAGATCAGCTTTGACTTCTCATAATGAGCATCTGTCTGCCTGTGCCTTCCAATTTCAAAATGACACCCGTCCTGGACATTCCAGCCGTTCAAGGCTGAGTCAGATGTGTGTGTTGGTATGTGTGTGTATGTATATGAATGTATGTTTATAATCTCACTGACCCTGATTCCTGTCTCATAGTTGATGGATTCTTCCCTCCTAACACAGGAAGTGCTTGGAAGCCGCCTCCCCTTTTCCCAGCCTCCCATGCTGCTGCATTCCTGACCCTGCTCCCTTGCTTTCCTTTCTCTCCACTCACATCCGCTATATTCCACTTCCCACTTTGTGTGTGAGTGAGTGAGTGAGAGAGAGAGAGCGAGAGAGAGAGGTTGATACAGGGTCAGGATGTTCTGGGTCTTTGCCCAGGTCAAAGAGACACTCGAGTTTAACTCTGTCCTCACTTGACTGCTCCAGTTCTACAGCTCACCATATTTGCAAATCAGTATCTTCTAATTTAATGACGAGATGAAAACACATGAAATAAAGAAAATAGAGGAATTTTACTTGCAGTGACATATGGTTAGTTGAAGATCAAGATAAACAATCTTAGTTCAAGAGCAAGGCATGTTTAATTCAGGACATGTTCACGAATGGGTCAAAAAAAAAAAAAAAAAACTCAAATAAATTTAATTTAATTACCAAAAACATAAGTTCTGATCTAAATGTCAGATTAATCAAATTAAAGCTGCCATAAATTTTGCCTCTTTGTCGCCATCTCTGTTTGAAACCTGCAATTGCAGTTATTTGCGGAATTATCAACTTTACGTGGGTTGTGCATCGGCACGGCTCCTCAGCACGGAAGAATGTAATGTTTTGAGGTGTAGGTGAAAAAAGTTACGGACTGCAGCTTTAATATGAAATATTAAATTAGTCATGTTGATAACATCATTTGAAATAAAAAAAAAATAGCTTGAATTAGGGAAAAAACACAATAGAAGAATTTTCAATAGGGGTCTCAGATTTTTGGATCTCGTTGTATATTGGAAAATTGTACAGCTACAGGTTTTTAGTCTTATTTCAAGCAATGTTTTAACCTTAAATCAAGTCCTATATTCGTATTTGTCAGTGTCATTGTAAGGGTTTCTGGTAACTGGTACAGTATGGCCAGAAAATACGGAAATCATGGGTTTGTACTAGACTTTGAATCCATTGTAAGTCACTTTGGATAGAACTATCTGTAAAACAATATAAGTTAAATAGTCTTAAAGTAAACATAAAACAGAAGTGTATAAGTGAATAAATAACAGAATGCTTTCTCCAGGAAGTATTTGTTTAAAACACTGTTGTCTGCCTGTGCAAGTAGTTACATTCATAAACAATACATCACATGAAGATAATATTGGACAGTAAAACAGCTCATTCTTCAAAGGAAAAATTGGCATGTTTGAGGAACAAAAGACCTGTATTCACCACTAGAGCACAATATGTCAAAGACTCAATCAGAAATGAAAATCTCTTTTGTTTCTTTCAGTGAATCATTTGCTATCTCAATCGCTGTCTCCAAAGAAGATTTATGAGCAAACCTTTCTTCATTATGTCTGTGTCAGATTTATGAATGAAAGAGTAAGACGCTAAAGAGCTATTTAGGGGGAAAGCTACCTTCCTGTTCGGAAATGCATCACTTCCTGTTAGATTCGCAGCTGAGCCCTGGGGACACCGAGGTGATTATTCATTGTGAGCAGTTGCGATAGTGCTATCTCATTTGCTAAGTACACGGAAATCTTAAGTGGAGGCATCCCTTTATTTGCACTTGTAGCAAGGTGTCAACTGAAAGTGAGTGAAGAAATGTCTGATTTTTTCACTTTCCTTTTTTCACAATATGTCAGACCTGAAAAGCAGGGGCTACTGACTGACTGAATGAATGAATAAATAAATGAACAAAAGAACAGTGGAGAGTGCAGTCTGAGGAATGGATTGACATTTAGTTCACATACTTTCAGTTCTTTTCATTCATGGAATTCAGCTGAGCTGTATCAGCATAGTTCAAGGTCTCACACTGAACACAGTGGCCCCAAAGAAACAAGGAAAGCACCCAGAAAACCCAGACTACTCCATTGAGCTCTAGTCATGAGTGTGGCTGTGAATACAACGTTATGCACAGTAAAGGTTTGATGGCGACGAAAGCTAATCATGTTTGTGTGCATGCATAAGTTTGCATTGTGCAAGACAGAGCTTGTTTGTGCAAGACTAATGACACATGACACAGATGCATGCCATTCATTCAGTCAGGCAGCGGACGCACTTTTTACAGATGGCATTTTGGCTGCCGCCCTCCAATTCACCTAATCACAATGCACCAGTGCAGACAAACAAACAAGAACCAATGCAGGAACCGAAGTTCAGACAATAGTGCTTGTGATTCAAATCAAGTCCTGGACCAGAGAGCCACACTGAATCTGCACTATTGTCTATGCATGTATTCAAAAAACTCCTGTAACCCTGCTGAAAAGATCAGCTTAGATAGAAGATGAATTTCTGTGCTGGTTCATGCTGATTTATGTAGGTTAGCACTGGTTTGGTGGACTAGTGGAGTCATTTTTTTTTTTTCACTAGCAAAATGTAGTTTCTTAATCAGTATTTTATTCAAATATCATTGAAACGGAATAATTCACTTGAGAAGATACATTTTGTAAAGAATTGTTTTGTAAAGAATTGTTTGAAAAATGTAGTTTTAAAAAACACAACCTTTTCGCAGTGGGTTTAAAAATAAATTTAATTTCAGATATATTAAGATATAAGATATAAGTATATATAGTCAGATATATTTATATATTCTGTTCACACCAAGATGCAATAAAAACCCTAAGTCTAAGTAATGCCAACAGCTATTACCCTTGTGAAAAAAAAGTTTCCTTAATGTATTGAATGTGCACTTGTAGTGTACTTAAAATCTTAAAAGTAAAAAATTTACTTGCAGATAATATAATATTAAGGAAATAAAATGCCACTTAAGTGACTTAACAAGACTGTCTCTTAACACACTTTTAAAAAGTGTGCTAATAATGTCAAACTAAAAGTTTTACTTAAAAATACATTTTAAATCATTATGGGACCTATAATGCCCCTTTTACAAGATGTAATATAAGTCTCTGGTGTCCCCAGAATGTGTCTGTGAAGTTTCAGCTCAAAATACCCACAGATCATTTATTATATCTTGTCAAATTTGCCCCTATTTGGGTGTGATCAAAAACACACCGTTTTGTGTGTGTGTCCCTTTAAATGCAAATGAGCTGCTGCTTCCGGCCGCTTTCCAGAAGAAGGTGAAGCTATAACAGCTCGCGCTTCGGTTGCTCAACAACAACAAAGCTGGAGGATCTCACGCAGCCAAAATGACGATTGTCAGTAACGGCGTTCAGCCTTACGTTGTTCAAACCGGAGTCGGACACTGATGGAGAGACTCAGGAAGAAGTTACAACTTTTAGAATACAACTGGACTTTTCTGAACGGTTAATGGATAAATGTATGTAGTTGCTGTAGAGTTGATTCAACTCATCGACTAGCATGTGCCATCATGTTAATCTTTTGTGCAAATCCAGCGTTGAATTGACCCTCGTTTGTGAAGCAGTCCGGCGTAAAATAACGGCATGGTAACAACAATCTACTACAACAACTCTTCTTCTTCTCTAAAGCAGCCCAACATGGCCTCGCCCCCTTTGTTGCGTCTTCTCGTGGGCAGGGTTTATGTAAATTTTAGGGTTAGTGATGTCACCAACCCGGGAAGAAGCTCATTGTAGTCCCTACCAGCCGTTTGTTGTAGTCCTTAAACAGAGAGTTCTTTAAAATAAAATATCTCCCTTTGCATTGAACTTTGAGTGTCATAAATTTGCAGATGTTGTTTATGCTCAAACAGCAACATTACACACTAACTAAAGTTAAAAAAGTGAATCATGATCATAATCAACTACCCCTTTAATAATCTTTTGCCATGCTTTAAAGAAACAGACTTATTATATTTTGACTAACATAATAAAACACATGTAAAGTACATGATTATAATGTACTCAAGTCCTTCTTAAGTGGGTCAAAAAATCACCCTTATCCCCTACTAATTGCATTTAATATTTTAAACTATAATACATTTTCATTTAACTGTAAATATCATGCACTTAAGTGTCTGAAATCATTACATTCAGTTTAAGTATATTCTTATAAAATATATTATTTCCATAATAAGTAGTCTTTATGCTAAAGTGTACTTGTGAGTAATGTGCTGAAGATTAATACTTAGGTTAGAGGTTTGTTAGTTTGGAGCAAAAGTAATAGTGATGCCTTAGAAAACACCACTTACAAGTAAGTTGACTTGCTCTGACCCTGACCTTAATAGCTTGTTCACCAAGTGGTATTATTCCTATTCCTAGTATTTATGACACTAACCAGTTCCCTTCTAAAGTGTGGCATTTCTGGTTGTACAGATGGCCGATGTGTTTATGGTTTCCTTCCTCCTTTCTTTCCTTGTTCCTGTATCCATCCATCCGTCCATTCCCAATGTAACAGAAGTGTGTGTGTGTGTGAGTGACTGAGGATACAGAGAGATGTCGAGGAAAAATCTGAGTAGATGAGACGTGTTGACAAGACTGTGAATGAGTGTGTGAAGTGTCCTATGTGTTTGAGTGTGTGTATGTGTGTGTGTTTTATGACCACTCTGCTGAGTGCAATCTAAGGATCTGATTACTCTGAGAAAAAAAGCCCTCCAGCCCCAGTGTGACGGGTGCAAAGGGATCTGCGTTATCATTATCTACATCTGCTTTCTCTGACAGCCACATTCATTCACTCGAACTTTCCTCTGCCAGGCCTCTGTATCGAATAACATAAAACACTATACCATCCACCAAGGTAAATTCAACAGCTGAGCTATTTAAAGATGCTTTGTCTTGTGATTGTCTTGGACTGACACTTATTAGCATGGATGCGGTATCACGCAAAAGTTTTCAGTTACCATTGCCTTTGCAGAAAAACCCATATTCACATGCGTATTTGTCACTCATGTACTATTATCATTTACTGATCCAAACCTGCATGACTGTCTTTCTTCTGCAGAACACAAAAGAAGATATTTTAAAGAATGTGGGTAACCAGACAGTCGATGGCACCCATTGACTTCCATATAGGAAAAAAAAAACTATGGAAGTCAGTGGGTGCCGTCAACTGTCTGGTTACCAACATTCTTTAAAATAACTTATTTTGTGTCCAACAGAAGAAAGAAACACAAGGGTGAGTAAATGATGACAAAATTTTCATTTTTGGGTGAACTATCCCTTTAAAGGTACAACAGCATATTTGCATATCTTTGTGCATATCTTGTTTTTTGAGAGTGAATAAAACTGCTTTTCTAGGGCTCATTATTTAAAACATTAAAGTCATAGTTCAGCTTTAAATGTGCATTTCAGCATCGGCTTCCACTGCATGTTGTGAGGGATGATGGGATTGCGATCATGAGGGCCGTGTACACTCAGGGTTGTGAAACTGACATTGTGACATCGACAGGTCCCGCCTCAGAGAGAGACAGACAGCAGGATGCATTATATTTAAGTGGCATATGGGAGAGAGTGGACAGCTGTCACAGGTCTGAGAGAAGATACCCAGAGGCCGAGAGGGTAAAGTTACATCAAATCACTGCCCTCCACCTTGTTTTTTGGGCCTATACAAGATCATTAACCACAACCATTTTTTCCACCATTTTTAATCACCTTTTAGGTTGTTTGCAGTCCAATTGTATAAATATTCCAAGATTGGATGAGAAGCATATTTACTATATTTTTTAGAAGAAATCTGATTTTCACAATTATTATTGTCAATGATGACACTATTGTTCAAAAGCTCAGGGCCAATAAGATGTTATTGAAAGAAGTCTATTATGCTCACCAAGGCTGCATATTTGTGACCCTGGACCACAAAACCAGTCATTATGGTCAATTTTTTGAAATTGAGATTTATACATCACCTGAAAGCTGAATAAATAAGCTTTCCATTGATGTATGGTTTGTTAGGATAGGATATTTGGCCGCGATACAACTATTTGAGGGTCCAAAAAATTTAAATATTGAGAAAATAGCCTTTAAAGTTGTACAAATGAAGTCCTTAGCAACACATATCCACTCACAAAAATACATTTTTTATATATATATTTACAAATTATCTTCATGGAACATGATCTTTACTTAATATCCTAATGATTTTTGGCATAAAAGAAAAATCGATAATTTTGACCCATATAATGTATTGTTGGCTATTGCTACAAATATACCCGTGCGACTTATGACTGGTTTTGTGGTCCAGGGTCACATCTGATTAAAAAAAAGCAAAAAAAAAAACAGTAATATTGAGAAATATTACAATTTAAAATAACAGTTTTCTATTTTAATTTATTTTATAATGCAATTTATTCCTGTGATGGCAAAGCTGAATTTTCAGCATCATTACTACAGTCTTCTTTGTCACATGATCCTTTAGAAATCATTCTAATATTCTGATTTGGTGCTCAAGAAGCATTTATTATATTATTATTAATGTTGAACACAGTTGTGCTGCTTAATATTTTTGTGGAAACTGTGATACTTTTTTTCAGGACTCTGAAAGTTCAAAAGAACAGCAATTATTTTAAATAGAAATCTTTTGTAACATTATAAATTATGTTACTGTCACTTTTGATCAATCGAATGCATCCTGAATAAAGGTATTCTGCATTTCTAAATAAATATTTCTTATACTGAACCCTAACTTTTGAACTGTAGTGTGACTTTGCCGTAGCATCAACTTCTTTAAACTCTGGAAGGATAAATCTGTTAGCCTCAGCAGATTATATTTTTATTTAATGATGTGTGCATGACAAAAGTTCAGCTTGCTGTATGAGAGTGTACGCATTTGCATGTGTGTATGTGCATAAGTGTGCGTGTCTGAAACATTCTTTGGGGAAATGAAAGTTTAAGTAGGATAAACAGAGTCCATGACCCTCCCCAACCCAGAAAGAAGGAGGGGTGGAGAAAACCAGAGAGAACGGACAGAAGACTCACAAAATTATAGGGGGAAAGAGAAAAGAAAATAGAGAAAGACAGCGAAGCGGACTAGAGGTCGGTTGGAGCACAGGAGGAAAGGAGAGAGAGAAATCCAGAGAGAGAGAGGAGTGTCTTTTGACATTTGTGCCCAGTGAAGCTCACCATGACAGTCGGCATCCACACCAAGTGACATTGTCATTCCCAAAGGAAGTGGATGTGTGTGAATGCAATCCTTTTCCTTCCCACACAAGGACTGAAATCGCATCAGTTTGAAAATACAGCACATTTTGAGTCATATTACCCAACATATTTCCTTTCTTCCAGGCTAATCACACCTCATGTGGGTCAGTGCACTTCATGTTGGGTTTTTGTAATGATTGTTATATAATTCCCATCAGCCCAGGAGATTTGTTATGTATATTTAGCTGCCAGAGGCCTAACGTCTGTGGACTTTGCATCCACAGGCCAGAACACCAGGGGATTTTGATCAACCAAAGGCTAGTCATTTATGAATTCAGAAAGGACCCTTATTCTGCAGGGAACATTTGGGTAATCCCAGACAGACCTACTTGTTGGGCATGGGACTATGGGTGGTATTATTTAAAGCACCCATCTTGGCAGGACCAACCTGTAGTTGGATTACAGCGGGCAATGCTGTACCAACTTGGCTAAGAGAGACATCTCAAGCTTTGTGGTTGTTGTCCTCGGCAAAGAGTCTTAAGATGATGTTGTGCCATTTAAGAACCTCAGAGATTGTAATGATCAGTCGTAATGATGCAAAACTTCTGGCACTCACATCTGCTGAGAGGTTTCAGAGTATGTGCTTCATCAGAGTATGTTTCTTCATTAGTTACAATAACATCTAGTAAATTACTTAAAGGGATAGTTCACCCAGAAATGAAAATTATCCCAAAATGTATTCACTTTCAAGCCATCCTAGGTGCATATGACTTTCTTCTTACAGCCAAACACAATCAGAGTTATATTAAAAAATGTCCTGGCTCTTCCAAGCTTTATAATGGGAGTGAATAGTGCCTTTTTTTTTTTTTTTTGAAGCCCAAAAAAGCACATCCATTCATCATAAAAGTAATCCATATGGAGGTTATATCCATAATTATAACTTTATAAACTGTAATCAGTAGTTTCCAGTAATGACCATCTGCACGTTCACAAGAGAGTCGAGTTCGGACGTATGACATTTTAGACTTCTAATTCATGACCGGTGGTTTGTTTCGCTCTTCCACGTTTGTCAGAGGTCATTCTTTGACTGAAACTAGACTACGGTACGGCCGTTACCGGAATATTATAGCTTATAAAGTTATAAATATGGATATTTTTCATACAAAAATGTATTGCTTTGCTTCAGAAGGCCTTTATTAAGCCCCCTGGAGCCGTATGGATTACTTTTATGATGGACAGATGTGCTTTTTTTGGGCTTCAAAAAAATAAAAAATAAAAAAATAAATAATTGTATCATTCACTCCCATTATAAAGCTTGGAAGAGCCAAGATATTTTTTAATATAACTCTGATTGTGTTTGGCTGAAAGAAGAAAGACATATACAACTAGGATGGCTTGAGGGTGTGTAAATTATGGGATAATTTTAATTTTTGGGTGAACTGTCCCTTTAACGGGAACCAATGTTGTGCAATAATAAAGGGATAGTTCAACCAAAAATGAAAATTCTGTCATTATTTACTCATCATTGTGTCATTCTAAACCTGTGTGGCTTTTGTGGAACACAAAAAAAGAATATCAGTAGAATATCCTGAAAGTAAATATGGAAAAAAATGCACCAGAGAAGTATAAAATAGTCCACGTGAAACCATATTGCTTTGACTAGTTGAAGATCTTTTCAATGAATTATCTAGTTCTCAAAACTGATTCATTGTCAAATCGGACTGATATTCCTGTGTTCAGCTTTCTGAAACTCACTATAAGCTGTTATTTACTTACTGAATAACATCTTAGGGTTAATGTTTCCCACACAAAACTGTCACATGACTTCATAAAACGTACAATAAAGCACATAATTTGGACAAGTTTTATGATACTTTTATGGTTCTTTTGTATGGAATAAAGAAAGTGATACAGGTTAAAAAAAACATGAGGGTGAGTAAATAATGACATAATTTTCATTTTTGGATGAACTATCCCTTTAAGGCACTCAAAACAACAATATTTCCACAACAAGTTACATTTCCAGCAACAATTCAACAAATCAGGCCATTACCACTTACTAATGAAGACAGTTCACAGTAATTAGCAACCTGCTCTTTAAATGACTTGTCTGGCAGTTCTAAGAGAATATATTCCCATGTCAGTAACCCTTGAAAGCCAATGGGACAGAGACGTCAATTGATTTGGCACTGCAAATCAGGCATCCTGCCTCTTTTCCACACATTCCTTTGAGGACAGAGGAGAAAGAGGGCAGGGGAGAAGGATGGACCGCCGGAGACAAAAGCAGAGGAAACTCCATCTTAAGGCTAAAATTTGTGGGTAATTTAAAAGAGGAGGAAGGAGTTTTTTTCTATGGATGTCCTTGTTCTACGACTAAACATCTGGTGTTGCCAGAAATAGAAACACATCAACTCAAATGCACATGATTTTAAATCTAAATGACTTAAAGAAAAAAAAAAAATCTAAAACCAGAATTGAAGCTGCAAAAATGATAAAAAGCAATACCAGTGTGTTATATTGAGAGTCTTCTGAAGCCATATTGTCTGCTTTTTTATTTACACATTCAAACAGTGATAAAACAAGACTGGCTCTGGCCACCTGCAACTCCGCCTATATGGATTGATAGATTGCTGCTGGTGTGAATCTGTATCTCTTGAAGGCTCTAGTTTGTAACATCTTCCACTGTCATTTCCCACTCAGAAGGACAGGCTCAGATCCGTCCTCCCACACACCCTGCCAAGATTCTCTTTAAGAATGCTGTGAGACGACAGACCTCCTGCAGTCCCTCTGTCACGTCCTCCATCTTTTCCTCTCACACATTCTCATGATCATCCGGCTCACTGTCATCTGACCCGTCATTTTGACCTGTTTGTCCATGTGGTCTGACTGTTTACAGTATGTATTAGTCTGTAAGAGTTTCCATACACTCGTTCTGCGGTTTGTCAGCTCTTGTCTCTGCAGTGATTGTTTAAACAGCGATTTACTTCAGTCTGTTCCACTAGTTTGGAAATGAGCCTTTTCCAGCCAGTGTAACCTTTTTGGGGCCAATTCACACACATACACAGAGCAGGTTTCTGTAGGGCAGTGACTCTCTAATGGTTTAGCTTCAGGACCCCAAATTTTACATATAGTCAAGGAAATATCTGCATTGTATCATAGTAGGTCAAAACAAAACACTGAACTGAGTTTAACTGTATAGCCACACTCAGTATATTACAACATTGATGTAAATGCTTGAGTTTAGAGATCTAAACTCAGAACCGCGAGATATAAACTCAGAATTGCAAGAAATAGTTAAAATTGTGTTAACTCGCAAAAGTCAGAACTGTGAAACTTGTGAGATATAAACTTGAAATTGCAAGAAATAAAATCAAAATTGGGTTACACTTTATTGTAAATTGTCTTTGTTACAGTGTAGTTATACATTTAAGCACCAAGTAATATTATTTAACTACATGTACATACTAGGGTTAGGATTAGGTTTAGTTTAAGGTTAGTTGCATGCAATTATGCAAAGTTATTACATGGTTATTACACAGTTATTATACAGTTATTACTATAGTAACTACATGTAACAAGGACACTAAAATAAAGTGTTACCCAAAGTTGTGTGTTATAAACTCGCAATTCTGAGGAGAGAAAAAAGTCAGAATTGTGAGATGTTAACTCAAAATTGTAAGATATAAACCTGAAATTGTGAGAAATAGTCAGAACTATTATATAAAGTCTATTTATTTATTTTTTATTCCATGGTGGAAAAAAAGTTTCCATACATGTTCTTGCAATAGTACAAAATTAAAACTTTTACTTTAATACATACACTGTTTACATACAACCATAAACTGGACTATAGAGTAAATGAAATTGCAAGGCACTACTCTTATTTACAAAGTCAGTCACTCTCAGAGAACAAATGCAACACAACTGCATTATTTTTGTGACTTAGCACCACACTAAATGGATGTAGCATCTCATCTGTGA
The DNA here is from genome assembly GCF_019924925.1 of Ctenopharyngodon idella. Classification (NCBI taxonomy): domain Eukaryota; kingdom Metazoa; phylum Chordata; class Actinopteri; order Cypriniformes; family Xenocyprididae; genus Ctenopharyngodon; species Ctenopharyngodon idella. The sequence continues at coordinate 22,495,533 of NC_067238.1, forward strand.
ACCAGTTAATTGAGCACTTGTGATATTGGCTGTTGTGCCTGGCTATGACGTGGGTCTTCACAAGGCTGAAAATAGCTGGCATTTTGCTCTGACCCACTGGGGCAAATATCGCAGACCCTCCCCAAACAGCGTCGCCATCTTTCCAGTCTAGAAGAAGCGGAGAAGATGAACACTAGCTCCCAATGCCTCATTCTCCCCCCAAAGTTCAATCCATTACAGCCATTCGATACGTGAGCCCCATATGGAATCGGCAGTGGTTGCCATGGCATCCGCATAGCAACCAGTGCATTTGCTGTTGCCTCCAGTTACCTTTTGTAAGCGTTTTGGGGTGAGGGGGTGTGAAGGAGGGGTGACCGTGACTCGGAAGGGTTCAAAGCACTAGATTATGGGATAGAAGAAGATGAAAAATGGGTCACAGTAACAATAGGAGTATACAAGTGACTGACAGCTGTTTTAAAGCTTGTCTGCGTGTCATGCAAATAACGTTAGGGGAGCGAGGGGTAGCGAATGAACCACCCCTGGTCTCATCTCCTCCATATTGTGTGGGCAGGAAGCTGACTATGATTTCGAGACTGAATGGGTGCAGTCAGATGAAGAGAATGAGGCCGATGTGAATGGCATCCGTTCTGGGAAGGCACACACAAGTTGACTCCACAATCTCTGGACCCCCATCATGCTTTTCTGCGAATTAATCTAAGCGAGACCCCGTCCCGGGAGCCAACTGTAAATAACCAATCCCTTAGCCAATCCGCTGGGGCCAATCAGAGACAGAGCAGCATAGGCCTGCTGGCTTCATGTTTAATTCATAAGAAGACTTCTTATTTTAGTATGTACGTAAAGCGACAGAACTTTACGCCTGAGCAGGCAAAATTGCTCTTCATACACATACATACTGGTGAATCTGATGAAAACATATCCAGGTCACATATTACTACAAAAGAAAAAGAGAAAATTATATTTTTATATATCATATTGTTCATATATATATATATATATATATATATAGCAAGCAACTGAAACTCACTGAAAATCAGTTTATATATATGTGTACACCTTTAACATTTCGTTCATTAATACAGTTTATTCACTATAGTTTAAAAAATGGTAATAAAATATGACAAAATCTCAGAGTTAAACTGTGTCAGAAAAAATTAATCTTGATTAAGTCAGATAACACTTAAGCAAAACATGTTCAGGTCAAAGTGTCTGAATAATTTTAGGTTCCAAGTTTTTATCAATTTTACTGGTAGTCCACTGTATGAAGAATTTTTGGGTATAATATGTCACAGTTTCCTTTATTTTGCTATCCTCACTACATAAATGAACTATAGTGTCCTGCACCCACTAGTAAAATTATATAAAAAATGTCTGAATAATTTTTGGTTTGACTGTATGTATATACATTTTTATAACAGCAATGACAATGGTATTTTTTCTTTACAGTGATGATAATAATTTGTTTTGCTTTATATGAATAAGAATGACAATATTTTTGAGAATTGAGGGGATGTGCTTAATGTTTATGAAACATGAAATTGTAAAAATAATAATAATAATACATCCCATAATTCATTTTGTTTGAGCAAAATATATTTTTTCTTTCTTTTGATTTTGGGGTGAAATATGACCAACAGAGATATCATGAGATTCAACACTACATACGTGCCTATTTTGTTTTCTGATATGCACATCTGTATCTTTAACAAATGTAATTGTGTCTTCTCTGGCTCTCAAAAGAAGCACACACTCCCTGGTCCACGTGCACATTCTGTCACACTGAGAGGTAGGCACATAAACATGAATATTTCAGATTGTTTCAGATCACTCTGCATGCCCCCATCCCTCCCTCAGTCTGGTCCCACCAGACCGTGTAGTACTGTATGTTTCTAAATATGTTTCTGTGTGTGTGTATGTGTGTATTACGCACTCTTACATAAAAGCATCTTCAAGACAGAAGCGAAAACACAAGATCATAAATATCATTTAGGTTAGCACATTAGCTTAACTAAAAGTCTGATGTGGGATGATAAAAGAAGATTGCGATCTGCGTGTGTGTGCTTTTATGTGAGGTTCGGTAGGTGTGTGATGCAAGCTGATGAAAAAGCTGATGAAAAATAGCAGTGCTAAAGCACCCTTAGCCAATCAGACACCTGGTTCTCAGTGATGTCACCACAGATCTGTCGCACTTGAAGACGGCACTTGTGCGCTCTTCATGTAACTGTGTTCTAGAATATTTTATTCATCTCCTCAAGAATTACTGCAGGGCTTGAGCTAGAATTTTAGTAAAATTTAAACAAAAATATCTGAATAACAGACAGACGTCAAAGATGAATTAAGAACTTGACGACACCTGATGATAACAAGCAGAATCACTGAAGCAAAGAGAAACACAAAAATTAATAGGTTTAGATGTTTTATTGAAAATATTTAGTCACTATTATGGTGATCGGTGTTTCATTTAGTTGGCCAGTTTGGCTCTCACTTCAAGACGGCACTTTAGCGCTCTTCATGTAACTGTGTTCAAGAATATTTTATTAATCTCCTCAAGAATCAGTGCAGGGCTTGAGCTAGAATTTTCCATGACATCGCTTCGAAAATGCACTGGAATCGCATCTCTGCCACTTTGTTTATTCATTCATTTCAGCTGAAGAGAGTGTAAGGGCAATATGGGTAAACACAGATGACACTGATATTATCTGATCAGCGGCTGATGTTTAGCCATTCCCTCTCGTTGGGATGTTGTTTTAGTGAACGTACCTTGTATACTGGGCCTCAGCCCCACCAACACCGGATACAGCTTATTATGGGAGCACCCACTCTTTCTCGCCGTCTCTGTCTTTCCGCTCCACATATTCACCCAACCCCCGTTTGTGACCACTACGGGTCACTTCCTCTTCCCGTGCCAGAAAGGTCAAAGGTCATTCTGAATCCACCCCTGTCACTTTCAAAGCAAACAAAACTGGGGTTCCTCTCTCACCATGCATCTGTCCATGTGTGTGTACATGTACAGTGGCCCCAAAAAGTGGGGTCACTTTCGCCACACCTAAAAACATATGATTGATACTCCGTAAGTACAAAAGTAAAAATTACAAAAGTACATAGCAAAATTACTAAAATTTAAGCTGAAATTAAAAGGAATTAAATATATATATATATATATATATATATATATATATATGTATAAGCTAATTCAAAATATTACTAAAATACTATAAATAAATCTAAAATAAAGGCGCAGTCACATTAGCAAAACTTCATGAAAATTTCACGGGCAAAGATATTCAGTTGTCAATTATCAACAGTGTAGTGTAGCTCACTCGGACATCACTTCCAAACTAAGCAGCTTTTTATTGGTAAACACAGCAAATTTGTGTGTTCAGAGTGTAACAAATCTGGACATTTGGATTTTGCTGTCACAAATTTTGTAAATCATGAAAGCTTTATTTGGTTGTAGGACAAAATCGACAGTCTTTGAAAGAGACATTTATTTAAAAATGTTTATGCTAGCTTATCTACACTCTAAAAAGTAATTCAGGGGATCTGTTACCACAACTTAAACAAATGCATGGTTGCAAAAATTTAAAATGGAAGAATGTCAGTAACCAAACAGATCTCGCCCCCCATTGACTATATAGTAATTATTTTTCCTACTATGGTAGTCAATGGGGGGGGCGAGATCTGTTTGGTTACTGACATTCTTCCAAATATCTTTCTTTGTGTTCAGCAGAACAATTAATTCAAACAGGTTTGGAACTACTTGAGGATGGGTAAATGATGACAGAATTTTCATTTTTGGGTGAACTATCCCTTTAAATAAGTTATGTTAGCATGTGCTATGATAGCTGTTGATTTGAAGTGAAATAGACCAGATTAATTGGTTCCAGGGCAACAACTCTGGTAGTCTGCAGCGACTTAATTATTTTGAGTAATCAACTAAAAAAATTGCATTTATGCTACAAATTATTAAGTTCCTCTAACTCAATGTAGCTTGGTTGAACGTAAATTCAAAATTTACGTCCAAATGTGTTCATTTTTTTTTTTTTTTTTTTTAAGCCACACATTAGTGTAGGCCTATATGCAACATAAAAGTCTTATTATTTAGCATTCCCTTTACATTATGGTCAAAATTAAGTTTTGAAGAATGAGCACTCCACAATTTGCCTCTTTTGCCTAGTCATGACAAACTCCAGACACTCCAGCTGTTGTTTTTTTTTTTTTTTTTTTTTTTTGTCCCAGACAAAGCTGTGCCAAAATGGTGCTTGGGTGTGTGTGGTACCATCTCAAATTTGCATGTTAATGAGGATGTCACAATGCTGACATCCTCATTAAAATAAAATATAGCCACAAATTAATAAGTCATAGAAACTAATTCTTATTTTTGTGACCAAAATATCAGTTTTTTTTCTTCCATATGCCATGAAAAAAGGCAGTGTGCATGTGCATGCTCATTCACTGTCAAAAAATGTGCTGAAATCTGTATGTTATTTGTAGTTTATGAGGGAATGTGCTGTTGGGAGTTGTAGTCCAAATGTCAGCTGCAACACTCCTCCTCCCTCCCCTTTGTCCAAATGTCAGCCCCCTCTACAAACATCCTAATCACCCCCTCTTACAATCCACCACAAGATTTAGAGGCTCCCCGACCTCCTTTTTTACCCTGTCCAGCCTCTGTCCCAAAAATCTCTATGCAGAGCTAGCAGGACAGCATGGCTCTGCTAATGCTACACAGGCTCAAGTGACCTCTGCGAGCCACCTAATCCAGATGAACACTGTCTAGACTGATCATTACATTCTAATCATGGCCGTTACACGCGCCAGTCCGCCCGGAGGAGAGCTGCCTGCAGGGGGAGATCGGGGCTGGGACGGGATGGGTGTGCATGTAAATGAGACCTCATCAAAATGCGCACAAACATACATGTGAGCTTAAAACTTGAAGTGTTTTGAATAAATGATGCTAATGGCCACTTTGGAGCAGTTAGCACAGACCTAGCCGGCTAGGCTAACAATATGGCTCCTCAAACTCATCTGCAGCTGCAAACTACAGTGTGGATTAACGTTTAAAGCTAGTTTATTGGCAAAATACTTATTGGTGCCTTGAAGTAATCTCATACTAGCATGCTAGTCATGTTTAAATGTAGTAGATGTAGTGTTTTGTAGGTTAGCTAAATGTTTGTAGAAAATAGGCTAATGTTGAAAATTCACTTCAGTAGCCTAGATATTATGGTTTTCTGTACCTTTTTGAAAGTTTGTTTATATGGTCTCTTACATGATTTATTAAGATACAGGCCTATGTGTGTGTGGCAGTTGGTTGGGAAAATTATTTATTGTGTAGCACATTGTAGCTCTAATTCCACATGATGTAATCTAGACTTAAAATATTGAGTACATTTTAAATGAAAGGTTAGCATAATGTATTTTATGTGTTATGAGGAACAACATACACACACACACACACACACACACACAAAAAAACACATCTACACAACAAAAATATTGTCAGCCTATACCAGCCTATACCACCTCCTGCCATGTGTGTGTTTGTGTGTGCGCATGTGTGTGTTTGTGTATGAAATATTTATGCAGGCAGGCAGATGGGAGAATGATGCTGAAGCTTTTTTGACCCCCCTCCTCCTTCCTCTCTTTCCTCCCCAGTGTATCTTAGTCTTTTTTCCTCTTTCTCTTCGCATGCACTGCCCTAATCTCTCGTTTTCCTGCCGCCGTCAGTGTCAGCTGTCACATCAAATCACATTATTGGGAAGTGTGTGTAGGTGAGGCGCCGTTTAGAGACAAACCATGCAGCAGTGAATATACACTGTGCCACATCTCTCTCTCACTCTCTCTCAAACACACACATACACACACACACACACACTGCATTTGTTGCTGTGAAGTTAATGAGGTCCTACTCAAACCTCAGCTATCTACTTTTTCCTGACTCACTGGCATGGAAAAATGCTTATTATGCATTAATTTAATGTAATAATAATAATAATAATAAACTTCTGCTACTACTACTACTAGTAGTAGTAAAAATAAAAAATTCATCATAATTTTCTATTTATTTTAAACAAATAAACATTATGAAGAGAAATGAATAAGGAATATTTAGGATTTTGCCCTATTTCTAGATCACTAATAAGCAAATTTGGTTCATCCAAAGGGATGGTTCATCTAAAAATCTAAATCAAATCTAAATTATCCCATGATTTACTCACCCTCAAGCCATCCTATGTGTATATGACTATCTTCTTTCAGACGAACACAATCAGAGATATATTTAAAAATATCCTTAGTGCTCCAAGGTTTACAATGGTTGTGAATAGGGGGGCCACGTTTGGAAGCCAAAGATAATGCATCCATTCATAAAAAAAAGTAATCCATAAGACTCCAGGGGGTTAATAAAGGCCTTCTGAAGCAAAGCAATGTGTTTTTGTAAGAAAAATATCCATATTTAAAACTTTATAGATTCAAATAACTAGCTTCCGGCAGACGACCATATGCAGAATGCGCAAGTCAACTACAACAAATGAGTAATCCTCTGACGCGATGTATGACGCAGGATGTAGGAGTAGTGTAAGCTTAGACTCCTCTCGCGGTTCAAACAAATAGGGCTGTGCAGCAAATTTAGGCTTCTCTTATATCGAAATCCTCCGACATTTCTCTTCCATCGTTTTAGAGTTATAATCGGTGACCGGTGATTTGTTTTGCTCTATCCTCTGCACCTCCGTGTTCGTCATTACGTTGTGCGTCAGGTCAAAGGATACTCTTCCACCACAAATCAACTTGCGCATTCTGCGTACGGTCGTCCGCCGGAATCTAGTTATTTGAATTTACAAAGTTTTAAATATGGATATTTTTCTTACAAAAACGCATCGCTTCGCTTCAGAAGACCTTTATTCACCCCCTGGAGTCGTATGGATTACTTTTTTTATGGATGGATGAAATTTGTGACATTGATCATGTGATCATGTGAACGCCTTTATATTAATATTAGCCACTTCAAGCAAAACATGAGAACAACAGAACAAAAATAAGAGCAATATAACTCTGTGTGAATTGTCGAAAACTTATTCAATGACAGTCATGTAAATACCTTTAAAAAAAGAATGTTTTTGAAGTCTCATGTATTTATTTGATAAAAATTTGAGTAAAAAAAAAATATTTTGAAATGTTATTACAATTTAAAATAACTGATTTATATTTTTATGTATTTTAAAATAAAATGTATTCCTGTGAAGCCAAAATTTTCAGCATCATTACTCCAGTCTTCAGTGTCACATGATCCTTTAGAATATGCTAATTTGCTGCTCAAGAAACATTTCTTATTATTATCAATGTTGAAAACTTATCTGAAATATATATATTTTGTAATATTATCTTTACTGTCACTTTTGATCATTTTAAAGCATCCTTGCTGGCGAAAAAATAATCTTACTGACCTCAAACTTTTGAACAATACTGTGTGTGTGCTGCAAGAACTACAAAAGTATGCGTAAAACCTGATGAATCCCTGATATTTATTGTTCATTTTACATCATTTGTTTTCAATTTTTCAAAATCCTAAAACTTTCTGTTTATTTTCAGGTGATTTAGTTCTGTTTATTTCCAGTATGTGTTGGGTATGCTGTTCAGGCCCAGTTTAACCTCTGAAGAAGAGCACCCTTTTACTTCTGGTAAAACCCCTTTAATGGATTTTTGCCATTTTTACAATTTTACACTACATTGAGTATGCAGTTTGCATATCCTCCATGTCCCATACAGAAATACCTTCAGGGAGAGTCAGGCAGCAGTTTTTCATATCACCCTCTATGGCCTGCTATCAGTCCCCTGTGGCTTTGATTTAGGAGCAATACTTACTTTTGCTAATGTGGCCGTATGGCGGCCATCTCCCCGTATCCTCCCCTTTTATTTGCCCCACACAGGTTGCCTGTCACTCATCATGCTTCTTTGACCCTGTACTGATGAGATGTGACCACCCACCGCTGAAAGGCCTCCTGGTAATCCAAACCCCCATCTTTAGTCAACGCTGTTTGTTTCTGATTAGCTGGCTTTATTGCCAATGTGTCTGTGTTTGTTTGGAGTTGGAGACTTCCCAGCATGCTCACTCAGCTGTCTTACTTTGGCGTCAAATGCTGCTTTGACATGCCGACGACACTAAATCTAAATAGTTTTTCATTGCAGTCTAACATGTGAAGCAAAAGCACTTTTCTGTGTCTCTCCGCATAAGTGTGTCGGCTAAGTGCCTTCAATGTAAATGTTTTTCCAATTATGTGTGTGTGTATGGGATGTTTGCGGAGAGGAGAGTCCTGTCTACATTTGATTGGTCCCAGGGGCAGTAATTATGTGTGTTAGGGGGTTTCTGATAGGGTAAGTACAATTTGATTGATCCAGTGTGATTTGCATCACAAAGTGCAATAAGGATCCTAATTGGTGCTTGATAACAAACACATGGCTGAGAAAGGCTTTTCATCACATAGGCCTGTTGTTTATTTCTTTTTCTTTGTTTGTGGTGGCACTTCTCCCTCAACTCAAAGTGCTTCAGAGTAACTCGGGAATGCAAAGAGTCCATCTGCAGTAAAAACGAAACTGGCCTTTTAGTAGCGGTGAGCTTTTGTAATTAGTGGTGTTTGCTAAGGAAGCATCTCTATTATTATAGCTTATATTTGGAGATGGGGATTTGAACAAACCAATAACTCTGAGTATTAAATTGTGCAGACTGGCAAAAAATCCCATATACCTACATTAAAAAGGCTCCACACACATCTAGGGACCCAGAACTTAGCATATTATAGCCGCATCCTAAAAAAAAAACACTTATTAGAATGATAGGTTAGCATTAGCAACTACCCAGAACATCCTAAGAAACCACCTATAGAACATTCATATAGAAACATACTAAAAAAACTCAAGAAACAAGATAGCAACATCCTAGAATTATGACAGGGGCTTTTTTTACTGGCTAGCACCACTACTATTTTGTTCAGAAAATGTAATAACTCCACAAAGTGGAGCTACAGGTGACCATGATGCCCACAATATGTCAGTCCGTCTGCTGTTAATGTAGTAACTTAATTCAATAACCAAAGGAATCCCTGATTGTCCTTTCAGAAAGTGTTCTTGTGGTCCCATACTCATCCTGCTGTGGTATCAGTGACAGACTGTGACAGAGGGGTAAGTGGTGTTTCCCATTCCAGTGCTTGACCCTGTGCTGAGTAGCACTTTGATGGGAACCAATTACCCCAGGACAGCACCTGTCAACACAAGGAGAGAGCGGACGCAGATGAGGCTGATACTCACCTTTACACCCCACACACAACAGGAGCTCGTCTCCTGCTGCCTTATGCTCTTTACTTTCAAGGGTCACATAGTACACATCAAAAGAGTAACATCTACTTCATTCAACTAATGTAAGGGCCCAAAGTAGCCCTTTACATCAGTGGTTTTCAATCCTGGTCCTGGGGACCCACCATTCTGCACATTTTGCAAGTCTCCTTTATTTAACACACTTGATTCAGAAAATCAGCTCATCAACATTATCTATCTATCTATCTATCTATCTATCTATCTATCTATCTATCTATCTATCTATCTATCTATCTATCTGTCTGTCACTCTGTCGGTCTGTCGGTCTGCCTGCCTGCCTGTCTGTCTGTCTCTTTATATACTCATCTGTCTGTCTGTCTGTCTGTCTGTCTGTCTACCTACCTACCCATGTGTCTGTCTGTCTATATACTCATCTCATTGTCTATCTATCTATCTATCTATCTATCTATCTATCTATCTATCTATCTATCTATCTATCTATCTATCTGTCTGTCTGTCTGTCTGTCTCTTTATATACTCTGTCTGTCTGTCTATATACTCACCTGATTATCTATCTATCTATCTATCTATCTATCTATCTATCTATCTATCTATCTATCTATCTATCTATCTGTCTGTCTGTCTGTCTGTCTGTCTCTTTATATACTCTGTCTGTCTGTCTATATACTCACCTGATTATCTATCTATCTATCTATCTATCTATCTATCTATCTATCTATCTATCTATCTATCTGTCTGTCTGTCTGTCTGTCTGTCTGTCTGTCTGTCTGCCTGTCTACCTGTCTGTCTGTCTGTCTGTCTCTTTATATACTCGTCTGTCTGTCTGTCTGTCTACCTACCCATGTGTCTGTCTGTCTATATACTCATCTCATTGTCTATCTATCTATCTATCTATCTATCTATCTATCTATCTATCTATCTATCTATCTATCTATCTATCTGTCTGTCTATATATTCATCTGTCTGTCTGTCTCTTTATATACTCTGTCTATATGTCTGTCTGCCTGTCTGTCTGTCTATATACTCACCTGCTTGTCTGTCTATCTATCTATCTATCTATCTATCTATCTATCTATCTATCTATCTATCTATCTATCTGTCTGTCTGTCTGTCTGTCTGTATATTCATCTGTCTGTCTGTCTCTTTATATACTCATCTGTCTGTATGTCTGTCTGTCTACCCATCTGTCTGTCTATATTCTCACCTGATTGTCTATCTATCTATCTATCTATCTATCTATCTATCTATCTATCTATCTATCTATCTATATATTCATCCGTCTGTCTGTCTCTCTATATACTCATATGTCTGTCTGTTTGTCTGTCTGTCTGTCTACCCATTTGCCTGTCTGTCTGTCTGTCTATATACTCACCTGATTGTCTATCTATCTATCTATCTATCTATCTATCTATCTATCTATCTATCTATCTATCTATCTGTCTGTCTGTCTCTTTATATACTCATCTGTCTGTCTGTCTGTCTGTCTCTTTATATACTCATCTGTCTGTCTGTCTGTCTGTCTACCTACCCATGTGTCTGTCTGTCTATATACTCATCTCATTGTCTATCTATCTATCTATCTATCTATCTATCTATCTGTCTGTCTGTCTGTCTGTCTGTCTGTCTGTCTGTCTATAATCAGCACAGTGGGCACAAATGCAGGTGCATGCTGGGCAAAAAGGAAAGATGGTTTTACAAAAGAGAAAAAGCCACAAGAGAAATTGCAAGTAAGAAACTCAGATTAAATAAATAAAAAAAGTACATAAATAATGTGTTTTTTATGTGTTCTGAAGAAAACGTGAGTGCCGTTAGCCAGTGCAAAACCCATCGTCGCTATGCTATGGTCGCCAAGGCTTTACTATGTCGTTGCTAAGATGTTTTGGTTGGTTGTTAGGTGGTTACTTACTATTCAGTTGCTGTTTTGTAAACCTTCTTGGCAAAACGCTGAGTTCCATCAACATCTCGCTGGGACAGCACTTGTTACATTGGCCCATTATCATCTCAAATGTGTCGGTTCCTATTTGTTACATTCGCAAAAACCTGAACAATACATCAACCTTACAAAGCAAAAGAGTATCTAACGCCTGAGGCTCATGGAAATATCTGCTGTAATGCGACACATAAAAATACTGAAATATACTGTACTTCCAGCATGCATTGGAGCTTTGAGAGCGGTGAAACCTTTAAACAAGGGAATCATGGGAGAAGGAGTTGAGTGAATAAAGAGGCCTGTGCTGATCATTAGAGTATAAGATGGCGCCGTGTCTGTCTATAAACTCATATGTCTGTCTGTCTCTCTCTTTATACTCATCTGTCTGTCTACCTGTCTGTCTGTCTCTCTTTTTACATACTCATATGTCTGTCTGTCTGTCTATACTCATCTGTCTGTCTGTCTGTCTACCCATGTGTCTGTCTCTCTTTTTATATACCCATCTGTCTGTCTCTTTATATACTCATCTGTCTGTCTCTTTATATACTCATCTGTCTGTCTGTCTTTCTACCTGTCTATCTATCTATCTATCTATCTGTCTGTCTGTCTGTCTGTCTGTCTGTCTTTCTACCTGTCTATCTATCTATCTATCTATCTGTCTGTCTAAACACTTTAGTATAAGGGACACATATAAACTTAACCACGACTTTTCCCTCAATAAACTCCTAATTTACTGCTTATTAATAGTTAGTAAGGTAGTTGTTAAGATTAGGTATTAAGTAGGATTAAGAATGTAGAAAAAGGGTGCAGGATAAGGCATTAATATGTGCATAATAAGTACTAATAAATAGCCAATATTCTAGTAATATGCATGCCAATAAGCAACTAGTTAAAAGACCCTAAAATAAAGTGTTACCCTATCTATCTATCTATCTATCTATCTATCTATCTATCTATCTATCTATCTATCTGTCTATCTATCTATCTGTCTGTCTGTCTGTCTGTCTGTAAACTCATATGTCCATCTGTCTGCCTCTTTATACTCATCTGTCTGTCTACCTGTCTGCCTGTCTCTCTTTTTACGTACTCATATGTCTGTCTATCTGTATGTCTGTCTATGTACTCATTTGTCTCTGTCTATATATTCATCTGTCTATCTGTCTGTCTACCTGTGTGTGTCTGTCTGTCTGTCTGTCTATCTATCTATCTATCTATCTATCTATCTATCTATCTATCTATCTATCTATCTGTCTGTCTATCTGCCTGTCTGTCTATATACTCATCTGTCTATTTGTCTGTCTACCCATGTGCCTCTCTGTCTGTCTGTCTGTCTGTCTATCTATCTATCTATCTATCTATCTATCTATCTATCTATCTATCTATCTGTCTATCTATATACTTATCTGTCTATCTGTCTGTCTACCCATGTGTCTGTCTTTCTATATACTCGCCTGCCTGTCTGTCTGTCTGTCTGTCTGTCTATCTATCTATAAACTCATGTGCCTGTCTGTCTGTCTCTTTATATACTCATCTGTCTCTCTCCATTGGGTTACATGTGAAAATGGGACCGTGGGAAGTGAATGGCTCTTTGCGGTGTGTTTACAAATGCTTTGTGCTCCAAAGACTCCTTGAATTGAGAGTTCAAGCCTTGACCTTCATTTTCACTAGCCGCTGTGCTGTGTAATCTTCTTCATTATTTAAACTTTTTCCTCTGTTACCCCTAGAGACCACTCAAATACCCGTTTGTGACCTCGTTTTCGATATTGTTGTATAATTATCGTTGTCAATCTGTTCTGACCAAACTGCCTATAGGGTTGTGTTGTCTCTTTTTCACTTTTTTATTTTCTTCCAGTATTTAATAAAGTACACATCTGGTTGCTTTTTGAATTTTAACAGTGGCCTGCTTTATGGAGTACATTGTGTGTTTTCATGTTTGTGTTGTATGAAGAGTCCTCACACGCTTAGCATGCAGAAATGTAAAGGCAGCAGAGAAGCTTAAAGCCTTCAAGCAACACTGTTAGGAGAAGACCCAAGAGAAAGACTAGGCAGAAGCTCCATGCCTTCTGAAGTCTACTTTCAGGCATTAAATTTACAAAAGAGAGAGAGATAAAGAAAGGGAGAGAGAGCTGCCTACCACAGCAGAGCAGAGCCGCCATTTGCACAGAATTAGGTCAACACTTTCTCCTCCACTCCTTCCCCTCCCTCCCTCTCTCTCTCTCTCTCTCTCTCTCCCGCTTCTCTCTGCTCATTTCTTCTCCTCAGCCACCCGATTATAAATTCTCTTTCACATCATAAGAGCAGCTGGCAGTGGAGTGGGAGAGAGAACAGCAGAATACAACCCCTCAAGTCTGTCTCCCTCACGTGTGAGCTGCTAGTGTCTTATATATAGAGGAGAGAGTCGCTCACAAACTGCCACTCGCCAACAGTGGGCACAAATGCAGGTGCATGCTGGGCAAAAAGGAAAGAGGGTTTTACAAAAGAGAAAAAGCCACAAGAGAAATTGCAAGTAAGAAACTCAGATTAAATAATAAAAAAAAAGTACATAAATAGTGTGGTTTTTACATATTCTGAAGAAAACGTGAGTGCTGTTAGCCAGTGCAAAACCCATCGTCACTATGCTATGGTCGCCAAGGCTTTACTATGTCGTTGCTAAGATGTTTTGGTTGGTTGTTAGGTGGTTACTCACTATTCAGTTGCTGTTTTGTAAACCTTCTTGGCAAAATGCTGAGTTCCATCAACATCTCGCTGGGACAGCACTTGTTACATTGGCCCATTATCATCTCAAATGTGTTGGTTCCTATTTGTTACATTCGCAAAAACCTGAACAATACATCAACCTTACAAAGCAAAAGAGTATCTAACGCCTGAGGCTTGTGGAAATGTCTCCTGTAAACCCGGCACATAAAAATACTGAAATATACTGTACTTCCAGCATGCATTGGAGCTTTGAGAGCGGTGAAACCTTTAAACAAGGGAATCATGAGAGAAGGAGTTGAGTGAATAAAGAGGCCTGTGCTGATCATTAGAGTATAAGATGGCGCCGTGTCTGAGAGGCATGTATGATTTATGAGAGCTGGCACAGCTGAGTGCAGTCTTGGGCGATCTGTCATCTCAGTCCCTCTGTTTTCTTCTCCTCTCTTCCCCCCCTCTCCTTCTCACTGTCTTCCTGCCACACAGGAGAGATGAAATGAAACACCAGGTTAAAACAGTGTTTAGAAAGGGTCAGCCACTGGGACAAACACTCTGAGTACACAGAATTGTATTAAAAAGAGATGTTTACATACATTTTCTGTTGACCATGGCAGTAGTAATTCACCAAATTATGATCAAATGATGGAGAAGAGCATTACAACCGGGCATATATCCAGACGCGATGTGCAGCCAAGCGCACTTTCTGAATTTTAAAGAGCTGATTCAGGTGCCTGGATCACAGTCCCGATGTAGTACACCAGATTGTGCTAGCCTGCTCCATTCTAGCTCTCAGAATCGCCCACAACATGAGAATTGCACCTTGCAGAATGCTTTTAGTGGTTTTTGTCAGTATGCTTATGCTGTTACAAGATTTGCATAATTCTGTTATTGAATTAGGAGCTAAAATAAGACCAAGCACAACCCCCCTTTCTGTCTATTACACTGATGCTTTTTGTTGCGATATGCATCAAAATTTTATAATCAGTTATAGAGATGTGGCATTTAGTCTTTTATTCATCTGTCTTTATTTATCACACATCTCATCAGGCCTTTGTATCTCACATCACAGCGTGGGTTCTTCTTGACTATTAGGAAAGAGAAAGACAGAAAGAGAGAGAGAAATGCTGAGGTGCAAGGTGAGAGAGAAAATGGGAACTATGGCTTCCCATCCTTTATCTGTCCAATAATGTTGTTACTATTAAACATATCCACTGTATTATTTTACATAACATATGTGATTGCACATGATTGTAAACTAGATTTTTATTTAAATTGCTGCTTACCCATGCAAAACTAGCTGGCATGATCCTAGTGTGTTGTGTGGTTGCCAGGGTGTTTCTGTGTGGTTTCTAAGATATTTGAAGTGCTATGTGCTTGCTTGTTATAGGTGGTTTCTAGGGCATTAGATGGCGGTTAGTAAGGTGCTCTGTGTAGTTGCAAGGGTGTTTCTGTGTGGTGTTTAGAATGCTATGTGTTTGCGCATTATGGGTGGCTGCTAAGGCATTTGTACAGTAGGTGGTTACTAGGATGTTGTGGGAGATTTTAGGGCATTGCTAAGCGTGTTTCAAGTGATTGCTAGGGTGTTTTGAGTGGTTGCCAGAGTGTTTCTGTGTGGTTTCTAAGGTGTTTGGATTGTTGTGTGTTTGCTAGAGTGTTCTGGGTAGTTGCTAGGACATTGGTAGTTGGCTAGGATGTTGAGGGTGATTTTAGGCCATTGGTAGGTGGTTGCTAAGGTGTTCCTAAGTCAATAGAACCCTTACTATTTGTGATATTCTAGTCTCTAGATATGTCTCTGGTCCTACATTGTATATACTTGAACTTACTTTATGATATGTCATGCAGACTCTAAACATTAAAGGAATAGTTCACCCAAAAAATGAAAATTATCCAATAATTTACTTACCCTCAAGCCATCCTTGGTGTGTTTGAGCTGAACACAATCAGAGTTATATTAAATAATATCCCAGTTTTGTAATGGCATTGAATAGTGCCAGAGTTTTTGAGGCTCCAAAAAGCGCATCCATCCATCAAAAAAGTAATCCAAATGACTCCAGTGGGTTAATAAATGCCTTCTGAAGTGAAACAATGTTGTTTTGTGAGAAAAATATCCATATTTAAAACTTTATAAACTATAATCACTGGTTTCCGGCAATGGCCGTACTCGCAATCAAGATTGTCGAGTTCTGGTGGAAGGGTGACCTCTGATCCGACGTATGACGTAGGCGTAGGATAGAGCAAAACAAAATGCCGGTCACAAATCAGAAGTCTAAAACAAGAAGTTTTAAAGAAAAATGTCGATATAAGGATTTCGATATAAGAGAAGAGGAGCTACGTCCTACTATTTAGAGGTCACCCTTCCGCCCGAACTTGACTCTCTCGTGAACGCGCGCACGGCCGTTGCCAGAAGCCAGTGATTATAGTTTATAAAGTTTTATATATGGAGATTTTTCTTACAAAAACCCATTGCTTTGTTTCAAAAGGCATTTATCAACCCAATGGAGTCGTATGGATCACTTTTATGATAGATGGATGTGCTGTTTGGAGTTTGAAAAACTCAGGCTCTATTCAATGCCATTACAAAGCTGGGAAGAGCCTGGATATTATTTAATATAACTCTGATTGTGTTCGGCTGAAACATATACACCTAGAATGGCTTGAGAGTGAGTAAATTATGAGATAATTTCCATTTTTGGGTGAACTATTCCTTTAAGAAAATATCACACCTTTTCTCAATAAACCACAAAATTTGAGGTATCATTCATGTCTTTAGCACAAATAGTTGAGGAAGAATATGAGCAATAGCAATAGTGATTTTTGCCTGAGCCAGCAGCACTAGTAACTAATACTGGCTCTGCTTTTATTCTCTTTGGCACTGAGGCAGAGTCTCACCTGGCCGTTTCATCTTAAACATCCTGTTCACTGGGGATTTCTGGGCGGAAATGTTTGGAGTAGTGAGGTGGAAATGTGGGACATGGGAAGCATTCCAGTTAAAAATGAACGCCTACTCAGCCCACGCTGTTTTCAGATGCTAACGCTGATGCTAATGTAGGTCAGAGCTGTCCATTCTTGCTCCTTAGAGGCTAGTGTGTAGATTTAGCAGCTAACTGTATATTAGCATAGGACTACCACCATGAGGTTTATTAATGGAGGAAATCACACCGTTTACTGTTGTACATTATCAAAATACTTTTGTACAATCAATGGTAAAATGATCATTAGATTTAAAAAAAAAAGATTATTTTTAAAGGAATGATGCATTTTAAAAACTTTGTTGACAGCATCTGTGACTTGCCACAGAAAATAATTTAAAATCACGTCTACATTAACTATTTTTTTGTTGTTGTTGTTTAATGTGGCACTATACCACAGATGCTGTCTGTAGAGCTTAACTTGCAATAAACCTGAAATATTCCGTAAAATCATTTATGGGTATTTCCTCAACTTAAGGCACTTTTATGTTCCAGGAGATGATTATTAATACTTACATATTTCATCATATTTGTTTTTGTTATATGAAGACATCATATTAAAACTGACATGGATTTTTTTTTTATCATGCCTTCATCATTTATATTTAAAACTTTTCAAATCCCTTTTATACTCTAGATTTTTTTGATATCTCAGACACAATGTTTCTATGAACATCCATCAAAAAATATGAATTATTATGTTTTGAAAATGATGAGCAATCTAAACAAAGAGTGAAATAAACAGACCATTTTAATATTAATTGTTTGAAAAAACTATTTTGCCCTACCTAGACATGTCAGTGAAGAGCATAATTGAGATGAAATATCAGACATGTGAAAGAAAAATTAAGATACATATCTTTTGTAAACAGAATTTTTTGTGTTTGTCATTTCCAATCAATATCAATCCAATCCAATCAATATGACATTTTGTTAAATTATTTGTACATAAAATATTAGTTGTGAAATTAGCTGGGATTGGCCATTTTATAAAAAAAAAACACTGTCATTTCCATCCCAGAATGCTGTTAAACACAATAAATGTGGTGAAAACGACACTGTTGTCCGAAATTACATATTTTTCATTACTGCATGTTTTGTTTAAAAACAAAACAAAACAGAAAGTCTCCTACAATGCCTGCATATAAACTGTTGGACATTGATACACATGGTCAAAAATGTGCATTGTTTAAGAAACATGTTAATATTTGTGATTTCCTCATGCCAAAGATCCATTTTGTGAAGTTAAAACCAGTAGGCAGGCTGCTTTGAAGGTAAGATGTGTTCCAGTAGGGGGTGCGTGAAGCAGTCTTGCCCCCAGCAGCTCTGCCGTCTTTGGTTGCTCAGCATTTACTAGCTGGACCCTCTCTGATTGGCCGACACATCAATGGGTGATAAGCATTTACTGACTTGACAGTTCCTGATTGGGTGAGCTCAGCCGTGTCTGGGCTTTCCCATTGTATCTCAGACAGTGGGGTATACGTCAGTGTGGCAGGCACATTGGGCCGGTGGCATTTAACAGCCAAAACCCCTCGCTCATCAGTGATGGGAAGATAATTTAATAGAGGAACAAGGAATTGATTCATTTTCCACCATGTAATTTCTGTGGTATTAAATGTTTCTCTACCTAACAAACCCGTTCCTGTTTATCTCTAAAAACAGACACCCAAAATGTGTGTGCGCTAGTATGTCTGCAACACCCAAACCTCGATCCCAGCTGTCGGCTTGTTACCCAACCCCTACCCCCACTTGCCATCCCTCAAACACACACACACACACACTTACCCTCCTATTGTTCCTATTGAACACAGGGACCAGTGTTATTGACTCAGCACACACACTGACCACTGCCTGGCCTCGCTTCAATACTACCATCAACAACACACCCCACTAACACTGTCCGCCATTCCCCTCTTCCCTCTCCACACACACACACACACCCCACCACCAACTGGCACATGGAGGGGGAGGGACGGATGCCCAAGGGTGAGAGTACGGAGTGAAAAGGAGAGCGGAGATATCAAGGACAAAATAGAGAGAGCGTTCGGTATTACCAGGCATCTGAATAATAGCAGATTGTCAGTCAGACGAGTAAATAGCCTATATAACTGTCTGCCAAATGAGATGATGACTGCGAGATAAGAAGATGGAGGAGAAGTGATGAGATTTCGGCGAGACAGGGGAGAGAAAGTGAGCGGGAGAGGAACAGTATGTAAGCGGTGACTGGACTGAGTGATTAGTCTGTGCTGGGTGAAGGGGCTCTAATGGCCGCTCTGTGAGCGGGGGATCGTGACTAATGAGAAGTCAGACAAAGCCCCCCGCATGTCTCCCGTGGACACCACCCCACCACAGAGACACACCGCTGAGCGAGAGGGAACGAGGGAGGGGCTGCTCTTTAGGAGATTTTAGATTCAATGATTTTGGGGGGCTTTATTGATTGTTGATGTTTAACTTTATAAAGCCTACTGTTTCATTTGATATGCAAAGTTATAAACAACATGATAAACTTTGCTGAAAAACCTGTTGTCCACAATCTACTACATGGTTTCTGATTAAAAGGCCTTTTAGTATCATTCTATAAATGCCCCACCCCCTACTTCAGGTGGTACATGTGTCTTTTTGTGATAAAATCTTTAATGTTTTAAAGTAAATGTATAAGAATAACTTTTATTTTGTTACTTTAAGATAAACACATACTGGACTGAAGCAGCTTAAGCCCAAAGTATACTTCACTTTTTACACGTATGCGAGGGTCAGCGTACAGTGCGCAAGATGCGTAATTAGTTTATCCACAAGCTGGCAACCGTGCCCTGGGGGCGTCGATTCATAAGGAAGTCGAAGAAAACCTGCATAAACAGAACAGACCGGAACGCATGCAAGCTACAGCGAAAATGGAGGTCTACACAGACACTCAAGCAAAGTTTCTTTCACTTAATTTCTTCAGATAAGTTATCTATGTTTAACCTAGTGGAACAAAAACTCACAAATTAGATCTCTGTAATAACTCAATTGTTTCTTAAGGCAGGAACACACCAAGCCAACGGTCGGCCGCCGGGCAGTTTTTGTTCGCCGGCCGACGAAGTTTTCTCAGTGTGTTCCGCACCATCGGCTAAAATTGGTCCTCGCCGGCTTTTTTTCGGCATCGGAGCTCATCGGTCAGTCAGGCCATCTGATCATTCTGATTGGCTGTTCAGCTACTGCCACCTGCTGGTACGGAAAGGCATTTCATCTTGCGCAGGCGAAGAACGGACATGCTACTTGGTCGTCGGGTGTCGAGCGTCGGTTTGGTGTGTCAGGGCAACTTTGGACCCAGACACCAACGCAGTCTGCTTTCGTCGCCACTAGTTCGTCGGCATCGTCTTGGTGTGTTCCTGCCTTTATAGATGTCAGTGAGATTAGTGATCTAGCATGTCTCGTCTAGAATGAGCTTAGATTTGTCACATTACCAGAGTCTTCTCTTTGGCCAAAATTCAGAGGTTTTCAGTATGAGCTCAAACATTTCTTATCAAGACCAAATATTTTGAGCTATGCTGCTCATATTAACTGTACTGCTCTTTACAGTGTGTCAACAATTGTTCCACTTCGGTGTATTTTTTTATTTTATTTTTTTTACTCTGAAGGAATTTTAGGAGAAACATCTAAGATAAGGTTCATACAATGAAACAAGAGAGCTCCATTATGTCTCGTGAGCTATGAAATTTTCCTCTGGGTATCATTCTCTCCTCCCTCAAAATGCCTGGCATTCCAAGAGGATTCCAGAAATTCCCTAGGCTCCATCAAAGGGTTTCACTCTACGTTCTGTACACACAACTCAAGCGTTTACATGCCAACACTGCGCGCCATGTCTTGTAAATCTCTCATATTCCCATAAACAGCTGATTCTGTGCAAGTAGGCGGATTTTATTGACGTTACAGTTACAGTAGTACTTAATACTGGAGTATCACAAACAAACTCTGGCAAGAAATTCTTTCTTGCAGAGAGATATTGATCAAGCAATCTAAAAAGATTCTCTCCAATGGATAGGCAAATACAAACACAGGACTTAAACTGTAACAGAGAAACAGCACAATGAGGCTCTGTCAATGGCTAGTTATGCAAATAGCTAATAGAGCTATTTAGTCATTCAAGCCCTTTTGTTGAGCTGTTCAACTGGTTTACGGTCCTTGCCATTTATTTATGACTAGGACTGAAGGAATTCATGAACATTTTATAGTCTTATCAGCCTATCAAAAGCAAACATGGCCTACTTTAAATTGTATAGAGTGCTAACGAGGCAAGACTAAATGTCCATCAGTCCTGTATTTCTTCAAGAGAGGCGAATATAGTGGTTCACTGTGTCAACTATACTTTAGCAGCACTCTTTGATCTAAGGCTCATGTCCTGCTGTGTTGTTTCCTTTTTGCCTTATTTCCAGATTTTATAGCTACAATTAAGTGATTACTGTACAACCAATGTCTTCATTAAAGACATATCTTACAAAATTTGTGGAATTTTATATTAGTGTCTTGCATGTGTAAAAAATATTACCGTTCAAAAGTTTGGGGTTGGTATAAGATGTTTTTGAAAGAAATCTCTTATGCTCACAAAGGCTGCATTTATTTGATTAGAAATACAGTAAAAACAGTAATATTGTGAAATATTATTGCCATTTAAAATAACTGTTGTCTATTTTAATATATTTTAAAATGTAATTTCCTGTGATGGCAAAGCTGAATATTCATCAGCTATTAGTCTTCAGTCACATGATCCTTCAGAAATCATTATAATATGCTGATTTGCTGCTCAAGAAACATTTCTTATTATGATCAATGTTGAAAACAGTTGTGCTGCTTAATATTTTTGTGGAAACCGTGATACATTTTTTTTCAGGGTTCTTTGATGAACATAAAGTTTGAAGAACAGCATTTATTTGAAACCTTTGTAACATTACAAATGTCTTACTGTCACTTTTAATCAATTTATTGTTTCTTTGCTGAATAAAAGTATTCATTTCTTTTAATAAAAAATCTTACTGATCCTAAACTTTTGAAAAGTAGTGCATCAATAAAAATTCTGTAATTTTTTTTTCTTTCTTCATGAGAATGCTTTGTTGTTCTACCCCTCTTTGATACATTAGCAAATATGCAATTTTTGATGATGCACGTAAATAATAGCAAGCATTTTGTCTTTATTCTCTCTGTATACTGTACATTTTTAATTTTACATTGCTAATAAGCCTTTTGTGTCCCTAGGATATGTCAACCAAAGTCCCTTTAAGACAAGTCATTTCACTCGGCGGCCATCTTTGAAACGCCTCCCAGGCATTCAAGTGCAGCTCCTTTCTCTATGAATGGGGACACCAAAGCTGTTCACCAACCTTTCGATTAAATTTCATATTTGAAATCACCAATGAAATCTGACAACAACTGTCTCTTGAATTTTGTTTCTAAACGCTCGAATCATGACAAAAACTGTATTTTTCAGGCTGGATCAAGCTATTGCGCATGCGCAGTCCTAAATGCGCGTCTCTTGTGTCTCATTTTGGAGGCGCGTTTGAATGTTTCTATAGGAACCGGAGCTACTAACGGCTGCTGCAGTGATGCGATGACTTTACCAATCGACGATTGGCTCTTATTTAGAAGGCGGGACTTATTCCACCATATTGCGCATTGCACTTTCTCCCATTCAAAACAATACGAGTGACTCGTCTTGTGTTATTCTATAGTCTTTGATGTCAACCCAGATTTCTGTGGAAATATCAGCTTAAAATTAGTTAATAAACATCTTGTAGTTTTATAACTTCATGGTTTGCCATTATTAATTACCCCTAAAACTGTCAATCCTGTCTCTGTCAACCCTGTTAACTTTCCGAAGGAATATTATATAACAAAATTATCTATTAACTTGGGAAATGTTTAATGAATTAATAAATTCATACAGAACTTTACTTAAGCACCAGTTTCATAGGATGACCCAACTTCTATGCACATTTTACTCTTTTTTTCTGCACTTCGATAAGGTTTTGCATCCTGAACTCTGAACACGCCTGCATTTGATAAGCCTGAACACAATCCACACAGACATTATTAGTAGCCCCAGTGAGATTCTTACAGGGCGTTTTGACAGTATCTGACATCAGGCAATCTTATCTGAGAAGCAAAGGATTGTGGGAGGGACAAAACAGGGATGAGCTCGCGGCAGCCTTCCTGTTCGGGACTGTCAGTGCATCTCGCTCACTTCAAAGACAGCAACTTCACAAAGCCCGGCTTGTTTAAGGCTGGCTCCCGAAGCCGGAGAGCTCAACTGCTTTTGCATCTCCCCCCACTCGCCGTCCCATAAAGAGAGTTTTAATGACTGTCTCACAAAGCATACTGTTGTACCAGCTCTACACAATCATTGTCATTGAAAAGAGCTTGAACGTTTAATTAAATCTATAAGCTTTGGTAAACAGTCATTTGGATTGAGCTGTTGTCTAATCAGGGGACTGTATTGACAATGAGTCTATGACCATGGCTTTTAGAGAGGTCAAACCCGAGTGCTGGCAGAGTGGGGGCAAGTGCGGATCGCCCAAAATGGCCTTTGCCACATAAGCATTCATCCAATTCTCATATTCACCACTGATCTTCCGCAACCTGTGCTAACGAACTGGTGGTGCTCAGTCTCGCACCCCTGTGAAGAGCGGGGTTAACGAGGCCAGATTTTAGAGGCAGCCAGCATGCGGTCACTTTGAAGTAGCATTTGCATCCGCAAATACAGAAGGGCTACAACCATTATTTAAATAGTTAGCTGTTGTGACAGTACCCAACAGGGCTACTTCCTCAGATCCTCCATGTAGCCACTTCCTCTTCTGCGCTTACTATTTTGGTGATGGCACTCCGCCATTCCAAGTGATAACAGCTGTTTTGTTATCGCAGCATACGCGATAAGCGAGAGGAAATCACCCCAAAGGCTTCAGTGTCATTTCAGGGTTAATATGCAGCCACGGTTTGAGATGTCCTCCAACACAGAGGGATGGGGCGGCTTTCCAGACAACTCCTGGCTCATCTCTTGAGTTTCTTTGCCATGAGGGTTGCTCTCCCTCAAATTTTGGTTGGTGACCTAGTTTGGCTGCCATTCACATCGAGCAGCGAGAGAACCTTTGACATAGTTTTCATCTGCACAAAAGAGTGAATAATGGCTCACCCCCACTGCTTTGGTTGTTCTGCACTTCTTTGAGGAAAGCAAAAAGAGGCAATAGGAAAGATGGTGCCACTCATCCTAAAAACTGAACACTGCTCATGTGGAACTTTGCAACACAATAAAATGTGATAACAAAATGAAAATGAACTGCGTGTGGTCAGGGTGAATGTAGGAGCGTGAGTAGGCGAGCAAGCAACCATCAGAACCTCTCTCAGAAGCAACCTGTGTTTTCACTGACTTGATTGTCGAACAAAGATAAAACAGTACTGTAGTAAACCTAACCTGCCCACAAACAAGGAAGACACTTGATAATCTTTAGCTGCTTTTCCACCGTCAGGCCAAACCGTTCTCGTTGCTTAACCATTCCATTCCGTGCCGATCCGGCCCAGCTGGTATGGATATGGTTTAATTTTCCACTGTGGGGCTGATAACGGAGCTCTTTGGAATGTAATACAAATGCGTCAGTCATTAACGCAAGAGTTTGCAGATGATATGAGATGTAAATAGCAACCACGTTATGGAAGATGATCAGATATTTCTTTTAATTTTATTATTAATTTGTGTTTACGTTGCTCAAATAGCGCGCAGACAAGTGACCAATTCTGAGTGCCGACTTCACTACACGCTTTCTACCAGCACGGTTAGCCAACCGTGTTCCGTACCAGGCTCAAGTGGAAACATAACTGGAACTGTTCCTTACCATTCTTAGAACCGTTTGGCCCAATGGTGGAAAAGCGGCTTTTGTTTATGATCTATAAACTTTGTTTAAATTTCTTTAAAAAATTGCACTGACCTCTAGAGTTGCCAAAAGTATCTACTTCGGTACCAAGTCGGTACTGAAATTTTAAAAATGTCACAATTTGAGCGCTGTTGAGCAGATTCATAAACACCTCTGATTGGCCATTGTGTTCACATGCTCATCGGATATGTCTGTGATTGGCTTTAATGATCACCGCTTCAAAAACATGTTGTAAATATTCATCAATGACACTCTTCACCGAGCGCTTACACAGATACACACGGGAGCGTTTGAAAGCAGCCGTCTATCGCGGACCAATCCGCTAATAGACACCTGCTTTCAAACGCTCCCGCTTTCAAATTCAAACACTTCCACGTGCTTTCAAACGCTCCCATGCGTTGATCACTGTAGCCAATCACAGACATATCTGATGAGCGCGTGAACACAAAGGCCAATCAGAGGTGTTTACGAATCTGCTCAACAGCACTCAAAGCATCACATTTTTAAAATTTCAGTATCGAAGTCGGCATTTTTGACAACTCTATTGACCTCAAACTTTTGAACGGTAGAGGATAGCAAACAAATCTTTTGTATTTTTGATATTTGTACATATGTTTCAGCAGATGACAAGGGAAAACAAAGTGGATGGAGTAGCTTTGTAATGCAACAGAAATAGGAGTAAAAATATCTGTTGACTGAAAACAACTGTGCACTTCCAGCTCTGTTGATAATAATGGAAGTAATCTAGTTTTGTGTGATCTAATTTTGTGTTGTATCAGTCTCGCCTTGTCTGAGATGCTGTTGTTCTGCAAACTTTACCTGGTGAGGACACCAGGTTAAGTTTGTTATTGTTCTGCAAACATTACCGGTCCCCGGCCACTGATGAGATGTTGAGGCAGTTTTTCCAGCCTCTTCAATAGAAATGCATTCAATTGGGCATTGGATCAGTCTCTAAGCACCATTATGGTGGACAAGGGCTATGATAAATTGGGAGAAAATCTCTTTGGAAACTTCAGTTGCCCACAGGATTAACTTTTTCCAGCCCACGGGCAACTAAAGTTGCCAAAGGTCTACTGTTCTTTTTCCATCTGTAAATATATTTTGGGAGACTAAAATTAAGTTTTTATTGAAAACTACTAGGAAATTGTCAATCTTAGGAACCTGCTGGATAATGTATCATGTGGTGGTGTATCAAGGATGCATTAAATTGATCAAAAGTGATCCTGAATGAATGAAAATGTATCACTATTTTCACAACAATATTAAGCAGCACAGCTATTTCAACATTGATTGTAATAAGAAATGCTTCTTGAGCAGCAAATCAGCATATTAGAATGATTTCTGAAGGATCATGTGACACTGAATACTGGAGTAATGATGCATCACAGGAAAAAATAAAAAAAATAGAAAACAGTTATTTTAAATTGTAATAATAATCAAATAAATGCAGCCTTGGTGAGCATATAAGAGACTTCTTTCATTAATAAATCTTATTTTACCAACTTTTAAATGCTAGTATACAAGCAACTAAAGGCATAATTTAAGAAATGGGATTCTGAAGGGGAACGAAAAAGAAAAATATACAATGGAATAAACAAAAAGAGTGACACAATAACCAACCAATACTGAATGATGAGAAGAAGGCCGAGAACGGAGATAAAGGTATCTTTCATTACTGCCTTATTACTTGCTCTTGGCAGGAGAGACGATGCTCTTCACCCCAGAATCTTTCAAACACTGTCCTCTCACTCTCTCTCTCTCTCTCACACACACACACACACACCGCCATATACAAGTGAGGGTTACTGCTCTGTTCATTTGTCATTAATTAGATTTAGCCTCTGTCAACCAAAATCGAGCTTATCTCTCTGCCCAGAAAGTCCACAGCGTGCTCGCCAAAGCACACTGTTCTTTATCAGAGCGCTCGGGCTCAAAAGCCACAGCTCCATCATTTAAATGCTTGCCTTTTCTGCGTGTCGCCCCTCCATTTTGTTTCTTTGTGCTTCGGGTGGAAAAGGAGGCTGTGTTCCATGCGCTTATAGCCGAGCTGTGTTAAAGCAGTGTGTCAGCACTGTTTTCCTCTCATAAAAAGCTCTGTCTTCTCTTTACAATATCTTCATCATTGTGCATCAAATAGGGTGTCATTATGAGCAGACAAAATAAGCGGCAGCTGGGTGTGAATGTGTGTGGGTTTGGTATGGGGGAAGAATCAGTGCGGTTCAGTAGGGCAGAGCAGGCCCACTGGCAGTGCAGCTGCAGCATTACTGGGTCAGTGTGCCATCATGTTATTCGGCATCACTGTTCTCTCTCTCGCGCTCTCTCTCTCACCCTCCCTCCCTCTTTCGTGCTTTCATGTTGGACATCACCCTTAAAAATGCCAAACTGTGCCAGGCTGTCAAGTGCTGTGTGCTGTGGTCAGCGGGAGTGGTTTCTTCTTTTCTGTTTGTGAGGGTGTTTGTAACCTCCAGCATTTAATGGTGAGGTTGGAGAGAACAGGCTGGTTTGATTCTTGCATGCTCTTAATATTTAAAAATATTAAAATGTAAAATTATTGTAATGTAAAATGTAAAATGATTAAAATATTAATATTAAAATGTAAAATTATTATTTTTTAGGGAGTATTGCAGTGTTTATTATAAATGATTTATCCGTGCAATTTTTTTTTTTTTTTTTTAAATTTATGTGCCCTTATAACCTTTAATAAAAATAACTTCCTCTCCCTCTTGCAACAACATCTCTTTTATGATGACATGTTTACTGGCACGAGGGCAGGACAACCTGTTACTGACATGAGATCACAGCAATTGAGTGCAACAGGTTCCGGAAGTAAAAACTCCATTATTTTCTCCATAAGGAAACTTATAAACCTTTAAAGACAGACCAACTGTGAGCTATGAGGTTGTTAATCCATGGTATTTGCTTCTGTTGAAGCCATCAGCCCGCATTATTTCAGCTTTTTTCTAAAATAATCGTGTTTAACAGTGGAATTCCTGGTGAAAAACTACATTACCCATGATGCTGTACAGAATTACACCAATCAGAGAGTCGAAAAAAGCAACACACTCCAAAATACCTCTTTAGCTCTGCCCACTCCCATGAAGCACTGCGAATGATATAATCGAGTCAATCTCCCTATGCTCTCAAAATTCTGAAATGTTTGTATA
Source organism: Ctenopharyngodon idella (assembly GCF_019924925.1). Classification (NCBI taxonomy): domain Eukaryota; kingdom Metazoa; phylum Chordata; class Actinopteri; order Cypriniformes; family Xenocyprididae; genus Ctenopharyngodon; species Ctenopharyngodon idella. The sequence goes on from NC_067238.1 coordinate 22,523,506, forward strand.
TATATATATACATATTTTGCAATAAACTTAAAATGTTGTTTTTATACATATAATCATCATTTGTAAATGAGTAGTTTCCAATTTAATTTGATTATGCTGTTTGCAATGCTTCATGGGATTGTAGTTCTTTCCCTCTCTAAAACCGTTAAGTACACAGTCTTGTACCTTTGTCTTTGTCCGATTTTCAAAAACTTTTTTGCTTCAAATCAAAGTTTGTAGTGTTGTGATTCACCTCGTAGCTGATTGGCTTGGTTCATGGCTTATAACTTTTTAACGAAGACTATTTTAATATCCCTATGGGAAAAATTAATGAAAAAAATACTTCCGGAACCAGCACCACTGAAAAACAGGGTGAGCACTCCATAGCAAACCACAACGATTCAACGATCCAATCAATGGATGGACAAAATCAAGTCCCATCCTACATTTTATTTTTCTCATTCAAAAAAAAAATGTTTTAACTTGGATAGCCTATACGCCACAATAGGGAAGAAAAGACTATCACAACATCCATTTCATGTCGACTTTACTTATTAATGTCCTTCAATCAGTAGTTTTGTGAGATCCAGTGATAACAAAATGAGTATGTACCCTCTATATCTGCTAATGCAAGTGTTAGTGCTCCACACGCGCCCACACATAAGATCACACACTCACAAATTGGGTTACACAATTCTGTGTCCACAGCCCTGTTAAACGATGAAGCACTAGTGCAAATCCTTTTTGACACGTGAGCGTGCCACTGACCTTATTACTACGACAACAGCTGTAAACAGGCTTGTTTGTGTGAGCTGCGCAAATGCATGTACCCAAAACGCACTGGGTAATCTAAACTTAAACAACAGGTTGACATGTTTAAAATTAATAAGCTTTGCAACCGAGATACTCTTACAAACAAAAAATAGTGCGTAATTTTATACATGAACAACATGATCAAGTGGTGCTTGACAATGTAAAAGTATCCAGCATGACTGATTGTGGGTGGTTGCTTGGGGCGTTATGATGCAGTTGCTAAGGTGGTCTGGGTGTTGCTATGTGGTTGCTGGGATGTTCTGGGTGGTTGCTAAGACATTAACTATGTTCTGGGTAGCTGCTAAGGCTTTAACTAGGGTGTTTTGGGTCGTTGCTAGTGCATTACTAAGGTGTTTCTAGGATATTCTTGGTAGTTGCTCTTGGCATTACCAGGGTGATTCTAGGTTGTTGTGGGTAGTTGCTAAGGCATTACTAGGTTGTTTTGGGTGATTGCTAGGGCATGACTAGGGTGTTTTGGGTGGTTGCTAAGGCATTACTAGGGTGTTTTTGGTGGTTGCTAATTCCTTGGATGTTCTGGGTGGTTACTAAGGTATTACTAGGGTGTTCTGTGTGGTTGCTAAGGCATTACTAGGGTGTTTTGGGTGGTTGCTAGAGAATTCCTTGGGTGTTCTGGGTAGTTGCTAAGGCATTACTAGGTTGTTTTGGGTGATTGCTAGGGCATGACTAGGGTGTTCTGGGTGGTTGCTAAGGCATTACTATGGTGTTTTTGGTGGTTGCTAGAGAATTCCTTGGATGTTCTGGGTGGCTGCTAGTCTAGGTGCAAGATATGCACTGAAGATTAACAATTAGGGTAAGGGGGAATGTTCAAAATCACTAACCTTAAAGTAACACTTTATTTTGATGGTCCCTTTTAGACATTCTGTTGACTATAAGTAACGTTGCACCTACATGTCAACTAACTCTCATTAGAGTATTAGTAGACTGTCGTCTAAATATCTGCTAACACTTTATTTTGATGCTCTACTGACTATAAATAAGTAACTTTGCAAGTGCATGTCAGCTTATTCTACTAACCCGAACACCTTAATCTACTAACCCTAAACAGTCTATTAATACTTAACTAATACTCTAATGAGAGTTAGTTGACATGTAGAAACGCTACTTATAGTCAACAGAATGTCTAAAGGGTCTAACGGTCAAAATAAAGTGTAACCAGTACAATAAATATTAATAAACAATAATAATGATCAATCATAACAATCTGAATGAATTTAACTGTACATTTTGCTTATATTTGTAAAGTTAAAAAAAGAAACATTTGCTATGCAAACTGTCTTTCCTCAGATGTGTCTACTGATTGCTGATGTGTTTCCTATGATGGCTCATTCACTTCCTCATGTGCTTGTGTGTGTGGGTGAAAATGTGTGTGTGTGAGCTCTGACCTACGCAGAAATATAAAAATAACCTTTAGATACATGTGAGTAGATTTAGCCCACGTCCTCACGGTTTCTCACTATTCCTCTCCCAAATCTAGTGGAAAAGGAATAGTGGAAAGGAGAAACAGAACGAAAATGGGGGAGAGGAGCAAAGCCATTAAAATAAGATGTTTTATTAACAAAGTTTGGGAGGAGCACGTTCAAATGATCTATCCAGTCAGCACGAGAGGAGGCCTTTATATATAGCCAACTCACCTATGTTCCTCCAGAGTTTTTTTTTGCATCCCTCTGCCACCCGGACTCCTCACTCTTAGCTGGTTCCTAGTCAGTGATACGGGTGGAGTACTCTGGGCTCGGGCCAAATTACGAGTTCGGAGCCCTCCCCTCGGACAGCATGCTAAAATACGCTTACTCTTGTATATGATTATTTGTAAGTGTGAACTCATGAAAAGAAGAAAGGTGATGTGCCAAAGATGGACAAAGATTCTGTTTTGTTTTTGCTTTTTTTTAAAAAAAAGGGGTATTTGGAAGGTGGTTGGCCCATGCTCCTAAATCCATTCAGCCCACTGTCCATCAAAATGGCAGTAGCTGTAACGCACTGGCTGGCCTGCATGTTATCTCCCGACTCACCTGTGTCTGTATTGTGCTCCTTGTATCAATCTCTGGCCTTGGGCTATTCATGGCAGCGTCTATACACAGGGAGAATCACAGTTCTCAGAATTGCACTGTGAATACAGTGGTTTCATGTGATGGGTGAAACTTGAGGTGTGTGAGGTTTCAGAGAGAGAGAGAGAAAGAGAGAGAAGTCCCTTTTGCACCTGACATTAACATGCAGTACATCCTGATTTTGCCAAGTTAGACGCGTTCCTGGGTCAACATATTTTGTTGATCCTGGAACAACATTCCTATCCAAAAATTTAATCCTAACCATATCCTAACCCTGAACCTAATCCTACCCATAAGTTACCCCTAAAATCAGAGAGAAATTATAGGTTAATAACACTGATTTAGAAGCACCTAACTCTGGTTGTAAGCCTAAACTTGACATAAACTGTAAACTTGTCCCTCAAATCTGATTGGTTGATTGGAATGTTGTTCTAGGATCAAAAAAAGATCCAGGAACATGGCGCACTTGGTGAAATCAGGTTCTGCTGAACGCATATTTTGTATCATTAATAAATAATACAAATTTTAAAACATTGACATAAAATTCTAAATAATATTTAAAAACTTAGCTAATGTTTTTATTAATATTAACACCAATGACAGGAAATTTAAAAGAATGATTTATTGTATATTAAACCCATTGACAGATCATTCAAAATATTAATTTACCATTTTAAAAAAAGAAGAAAAAAAAAGATAGATAATTTGTTATAAAAATAAATATATAATTATATGGTCCATTGTGTTTCCCTATACATTCAGTACTGTATAAGTGGAAAAAGGGCACCAGCAAAAATAGAGGGAAAAATAGAGAGAAACTGCAGATTCCAGTGGAATAATTAATTAGATTTGTTTATTAAATCATGTGATCAGACTGCAAGACCTATGTTTATGTTGTCATTTTCACATTGGAAGATAAGAACAAAAATAAAAGACCTGCAAGAACCAACTTGGTAGGTCTGGAAAAAACCATGACAACACAGTCTGGCAGATAATGATTATGAGTTGCACAACCTCATCTTACTGGTCTAGTGACATGTGCATAATAAAATGTTCTCGCTTTAGCTTATATTTGTATAATATGGTCAGAATCCATCCCTGACCACCTCTGAATGTACTTTCAGTGATTCGATCACAATGCGTTGTGTTCTCTCTTTTAATGTAGTTAAATCTGATTATGATCCAATCACCAAAAACCAGGTGTGAAGGGGGCCAGAGAGCAGCAGCATGCGAAAGACATGCATCTGTTCACAATACACAGACAGCTTGAGCAGTGTCGTAATTCAATTCACAGTATCTCTCCTCCATGCAGTAAACAAACCATTTTTCTTATTTGGAGATTGCAGTAAGACAGATGCTCCAGTGTCTCCATGCAAAAGGACATGAGGACCATTCTGTGACTTGTTAGTGGTCAGGAGAATGTGTGATAGGTGGTAGATAATAACATTTAAATAACAAATCCACCTTTTTTTGCTATTTAAACAGCTGAGGAAGGGTCGGCTCTCGTGGAATGAGCGCGCAAATATGAAGTAAACACTATTAGATGGTAAACAGTCGCCTCTAATGTAATATAGGACCTTCCGCTCAATGAATAGCTTGGTACTTACTGAGGCAGAAATGCCCGTGTAAATTTGATCTTACTCTGTTTAATGGCTAATTGGCATATTTACTGGAATTTGCCCTCTGGAATTTCCCAGATACTGCTGATGCAGTACGCCGTGGAGAGGTTACACAAAAAAGGAAAAGTAAAAGCAGAAACTGGCATGCGGGGTTATGTGACAAAGCGAAAGTGAAAGCCACGATCTGAGAGTAAATGTTAAAATCATGATTCAAGGGATTCCCAGTGAATGTCATGGCAAAGAAAAACCCCTAGGTTTTTACCACGTGCTAGTTCGTTTGCAAACACAGGTGGGGCAAGTATCTGCTGTTGCATCAAAGACACGAAGACGTGTGGGGACTGCAGGTGTTTTCCAGGGTCAGTGTCAATGCGGAACTAACATGGCCAAATGTGATGGAAATACAAATATGTTCCTCTGAAGGGAAGTGAAGGGAATGTTTGATGGATTAAAGTCCCATGTTTAGGGACTTTATTGTTGGTGTTGTTGAAAAATCCTGGCTTAAAGGGATAGTTCACCAAAAAATAGTACTGTGCAAAAGTCAGCTTTATTGTTTTAGCAACGTTTTAATGACCATAATTTTTTATTTTTCAGTCTCTTTATTATGATACAAACAGAAAATACAGGAAATATAAATAAAAAAATAAAAAATCTGAACAAAATTGTTTCTTAAGCAAAAATCTGTATTTAGTGTGACCTCCTGGACTTCTTCCATGAGTATATGATGACAAAATTGTAATTTTGGGGTAAAATTTCCCTTTCGTCTTTCCACTTCCACTTTATTACCACTTTTTAACTGATAAAATGAAAAAATATGTTTTAACTGCATCAAGACCTGGAGAATGAGGAGCTGCACGTATGGGAGGCATGCAGTGCGGTTCTCTAAACTTTGTTTCCAAACCAGATAGTTTATTATTGTGACATGCCAGTCAGGCCTTATGCGAAACATCTAAGAAAACGTCCCAGAGTTGAGTGACCTTTTGGCCTTCTGACCCTCCAGCACACTAAGGCTCAAAGCTAAAGTCATGATTATTTTCGTGCCTTCATCTTTGCCCGAGTTGAACATCTGTCTCTTAAAAAGCTATGCCATATGCTGCCATTGTCTCTGGAGATTCTTATCTCGTCTTACTGATCGATGACGACGGCCAGATTAAAGCAGAAGACATGTTTTGGATAATAGCAGTGTGCATTTAATGAGCTAAAAGTCACCTCTGGTGTGGAAACTCATGAAATACTAAAAAATACTAGTACAGCACCAATTCTGTTGTAACACAGAAATTTTCACAACTGGCAAAACTGTTTAGTCAAAGCTTTTGGTTATTAGGAAGAGGAAAAAGGAATGTTTGTGTAAAGTTGTCGATGTGTGAAACTATATTGAGTGAGTAATTTGTGATACATCGATTTATTAAGCAATACAATGTTACATCGCTCTTCTTCTGGCTCTCTCTCTCTCTTTCTCCTTACCCTCCCCTCATCCCAGCTTGTGATGCTCATCAGTTGCCTTCTGAATGGAGAACAATAGGGCCTTTTGAGGATATAAATCTCACTCTGTGTTCAGGCATGAAATCTGGGCAACCAAACAAAAAGGGCCATTGAGTGTTGTGAAGAAAAAAACAAGAAAGAGATAAGATGCCCCACGTTGAGTATAGCAGAAACCAGTCAACTGCCCCTAGGTCGTATCTTAAAGAGAGAGAGAGAGATATGCTATTAAGAATCAGAAATGGACAGAGTTTGGAGTGGGTCACGCACCTCCCCTTGATGTCCTCCCCCGTGCTCTCACTTCCATCAGGGGCGAAGTTTGCTCAGAGGACACCGGAGCAACAACATGTGCTGACTTCTCTTCCAGACAGCTGAGTTTAAAGTTTAAAAGTGCACTCCGTCTCAAAGCTCGCACCTCTCACACCCTGAGGAGACCCTGAGTGCAGTGTCTTCTGCTGAGTCATGGAGTCTTGCCGGTGGTTCTACACAAAATAACATAACCTATATAATTATCATGGCTCAAACCGATCACACGCTAGAGCTCACATGCTCCTGAGAGCGTGCTGTTGTTTAGCGTGGCACACACAGACATGTTTTCAGTTATCTGACCATCTATGCTTGCATCTCTGTGGATGGAATGATTCTATCCTCAAGCTCTCCAATATCTAAATGAAGATTTTACAAATCCCAGATGCAGACGAAAACTTTAAGCTCAGCTATGTGGACAGCAGGGCATAATATTCAATATTTATTTGTGATGATTTTGCTGCTAATATACCATGTATCAAAATTATTTTTATTTAGCTATTAAGTTTCCTAAAGGCATTGTTATTTGACTAGTTTCAAGGTCCTTCCTTCCTTGTGACTCCCAAGAGTGAGAGGGCATTCAGATGTTTCTGTAGCACCTCAGAATGAAACTTTAGAAGCAAAAACTGTTAAAGTTTGATTCATTTCTATGAATTGATTCAAAACTCTGATAGAACAACAAACTGTCATCACTCAAGTATTTCACATCACCCTGTCCCATTGTTCATATTTTTAAAAATACAATTATATTTACATTCAAAAGTTTATGGTCAGTAAGTTTTTATTTTAAATAAATTAATTTTATTCAGCAAGAATGCATTAAATTGCTTAAAGGTGACAGTTAATGCATTTATAATGTTACAAAAGATTTCTCTTTCAAATAAATGCTGTTCTTTTGAACTTTCTCTTCATCAAAGATAAAGATATATCACAGTTCCCATAAAAATATTAAGAACTTTTCATCATTGATAATAATAAGAAATGTTTCTTGAGCACCAAATCAGCATATTACAATGATTTCTAAATCATCTAAATCATAAATCGTGTGACTGAAGACTGGAGTAATGGCTGCTGAAACCATTAAAATTATATTAAAATGGCAGTTATTTTAATTTGTAATAATATTTTAACAATATTAATGTTTTTACTGGATTTTTGATCCAATAAATGCAGGCTTGGTGTGCATAAATCTTACACCATAAACATTTGAACTGTAATATAGATTAACTGCTGTTCATTAATCTGTTGGTGCATATAAATTAAAATTATTAAATCTAATTTTCCTTGTGGGTTTCCTTTACTGAAACCCAATATGGAAAACATACCTTAATTGTACAGTAGTCAACATTTGAAGTGGATCAAAAAAGTTAATCAAAATTGTCCTAAGAATTAAGTTGTCCTAAGAGGACAACTTTGATGAAAGGTTTTGATCCACTTCAAATGTTGACTACTATATTTTAGTACTTACATGAGATATTGCCACTGAAATGGGCAGCACATCAGCTCAGAAGCCTCTTAAAGGCACCAAGGGGGATCTGGGTAACTCAGAGGAATGTGAACTCTGCTCACTTGACCTTAAGGTCACAGTGGTAACCACTGAGCCTACCAGAAAACTCTGCTTTGGTTGGGAACAATTCTATGGGACTTGAATGTGTCATTTATTCTTTCCTTGGCAGATTTCCCTGCACTGGACTCTGTAAAGTCAGCATCTAGTTTCAGTGGAGTCCATAATGCTGTAGGGTGACCAACCCCCACATTCACACCATCACTGTCCTCCTCTCTCGCTCCCTGCTGTGGCCAAAACAGTCACAGAGCTGAACAGAATCAGTTCTCACCTGCCCTGCCCGGTCTGATGTCCCTATCATTGGCATATCAACACACCCATTGACATTCATGTGCGAGATGTTGCTCCTGCAGGAGCTATTTGTTGTCTGGCCATGCAGCTCCACAGGGATTAAAACACCAGGCCAAAGAAGACTCTCTGCTG